>NC_134487.1:285082158-285109658 GCF_040206685.1 Ascaphus truei
TGACGCCCCCCCCCCCTCCCTTTGACGCCCCCCCCTCCCTTTGACGCCCCCCCCCCCTCCCTTTGACGCCCCCCCCCCCTCCCTTTGACGCCCCCCCCCCTCCCTTTGACCCCCCCCCCCTCCCTTTGACCCCCCCCCCCTCCCTTTGACCCCCCCCCTCCCTCCCTTTGACCCCCCCCCCTCCCTCCCTTTGACCCCCCCCCCCTCCCTCCCTTTGACGCCCCCCCCCCTCCCTCCCTTTGACGCCCCCCCCCCTCCCTTTGACGCCCCCCCCCCCCTCCCTTTGACGCCCCCCCCCTCCCTTTGACGCCCCCCCCCTCCCTTTGACGCCCCCCCCCCTCCCTTTGACGCCCCCCCCCCTCCCTTTGACGCCCCCCCCCCCCTCCCTTTGACGCCCCCCCCCCCTCCCTTTGACGCCCCCCCCCCCCTCCCTTTGACGCCCCCCCCCCCCTCCCTTTGACGCCCCCCCCCCCCTCCCTTTGACGCCCCCCCCCTCCCTTTGACGCCCCCCCCCCCCCTCCCTTTGACGCCCCCCCCCCCCCTCCCTTTGACGCCCCCCCCCCCTCCCTTTGACGCCCCCCCCCCCCCTCCCTTTGACGCCCCCCCCCCCCCTCCCTTTGACGCCCCCCCCCCTCCCTTTGACGCCCCCCCCCCCTCCCTTTGACGCCCCCCCCCCTCCCTTTGACGCCCCCCCCCCCCCTCCCTTTGACGCCCCCCCCCCCTCCCTTTGACGCCCCCCCCCCCTCCCTTTGACGCCCCCCCCCCCCTCCCTTTGACGCCCCCCCCCCCTCCCTTTGACGCCCCCCCCCCCTCCCTTTGACGCCCCCCCCCCTCCCTTTGACGCCCCCCCCCCCTCCCTTTGACGCCCCCCCCCCCTCCCTTTGACGCCCCCCCCCTCCCTTTGACGCCCCCCCCCTCCCTTTGACGCCCCCCCCCCTCCCTTTGACGCCCCCCCCTGCCTTTGACGCCCCGCGCGCACACACTGACTGACTGCCGCACGCACGCACACACTGACTGACGCGCACACAAAGCCTGACTGACGCACGCACACACTGACTGAGGCACACACTGACTGTGTGTGCGTCAGTCAGTCTGTGTGTGTTTGTGTTTCTGCCTCAGACTCACTGACGCGCGAGCAAACACACAGTGACTGACGCACACACGCTACATGAAGCTGTAAAGGAGGGAGGGAGGGGGGGGACTGGATTGATGTGAATGGGGGACAAACAGAGAGAGGGGGGAGGAGAGAGAGGAACGGGAACATTACATCCCGGGCAACGCCGGGTCTCTCAGCTAGTATATATATATATATCTGTATATGTATATGTATATATATATATATAAAATCTACTCGCCACCTAGTACCACACGCGTGCTGCTTGGGCCAATAGGAGCTCGCCACGATGTTAAATCCACTCGCCCGGGGCGAGCAAATGTATAGGTTTGTCGAACACTGCACACACATATATATATATATATATATATATATATGTATGTATATGTATATATACACACACACACACATATATGTGTATATATATGTGTGTGTATGTATATATATATATATATATATATATATATATATATATATAATATATATATATATATATATATATATATATATATATATATATATATATATATATATATATATATATATATATATATATATACTGAGTTAAGTTATGGTGAGTAAAAAAAGTGACAAAAACCCTCCACAGGAAAGCAAATATAGCTGTATGCTCATCTGCATGTCTTAGGCAGGTCTGCAACCCCGCCTTTCCCCATTATCACCCAGCATACAGCACTTCCACTGCAGCAAGGGATTCTGGGAAATGACATGCAAATGAGCACACAGTGTCACTTTTTGCCTCAATAACCATTTTTTAACATGGTATTTGCATATATATATATACTGTATATCAAAGTCACGAATCTGGTGCCGTTTTGAATAACTCACGCACATTGGAAAATAATCACCCTCAAAGTGAGAGCAAGGTTATGTCATTTTCTGAGCCGTGGAATTCGCCCTGGAAACATTCGCATTGAGTTTGGTGCGTGTCAGTAATATTGAGCTCACACAGTTTACGTCCCCTCGGGCTGCAGCACTGCCCCGGATTTTATGTTGATCGAGCAGAAAGCAAACTGGTTTTTGACCCATTGTAGGAACAATCGTTAGAGCGCACACATCATGGGGAGATGGTATAGAGATCAGGGGGCATGAGGGTATATAGATCGGGGGGCATGAGGGTATATAGATCGGGGGCATGAGGGTATAGAGATCGAGGGGAGACGGTATAGAGATCAGGGGGAGTGAGGGTATATAGATCAGGGGGGCGTGAGGGTATAGATATTGAGGGGAGATGGTATAGAGATCATGGGGAGTGAGGGTATAGATATCGAGGGGAGACGGTATAGAGATCAGGGGGAGTGAGGGTATATAGATCAGGGGGCGTGAGGGTATAGATATTGAGGGGAGATGGTATAGAGATCAGGGGGAGTGAGGGTATAGATATCGAGGGGAGACGGTATAGAGATCAGGGGGAGTGAGGGTATAGATATCGAGGGGAGACGGTATAGAGATCAGGGGGAGTGAGGGTATAGATATCGAGGGGAGACGGTATAGAGATCAGGGGGAGTGAGGGTATAGATATCGAGGGGAGACGGTATAGAGATCAGGGGGAGTGAGGGTATAGATATCGAGGGGAGACGGTATTAGAGATCAGGGGGAGTGAGGTTATATAGATCAGGGGGCGTGAGGGTATAGATATTGAGGGGAGATGGTATAGAGATCAGGGGGAGTGAGGGTATAGATATCGAGGGGAGACGGTATAGAGATCAGGGGGAGTGAGGGTATAGATATCGAGGGGAGACGGTATAGAGATCAGGGGGAGTGAGGGTATAGATATCGAGGGGAGACGGTATAGAGATCAGGGGGAGTGAGGGTATATAGATCAGGAGGCGTGAGGGTATAGAGATCGAGGGGAGACGGTATAGAGATCAGGGGGAGTGAGGGTATATAGATCAGGGGGAGTGAGGGTATAGAGATCGAGGGGAGACGGTATAGAGATCGTGGGAGTAGCATAGAGATGGCATAAAGATCAGGGGAGACAGCATAGAGATCAGGTGGGGTGAGACGGGATAGAGATCGGGGGATGAGACGCATAGAGATATGGAGGGGAGAGACGCATAGAGATCGGGGGACGGGGGGAGACGGCATTGAGATCGGGGGACGGGGGGGAGACGGCATAGAGATCGGGGGGGTGAGATGGCAATAGAGATCTGGGGGGGAGCGACGGCATAGAGATCGGGGGACAAGCGGGAGACGGCATAGAGATCAGGGGGGAGATGGCATAGAGATCAGGGGATTGGGTGGGAGACGGCATGGAGATCGGGGGTTGGAGATGGCAGAGAAATCGGGGGACGGGTGGGGGGAGACGGGATAGAGATCGGGGGGGTAGGAGACGCAGAGAGATCAGGGGAGATGCCATAGATTGGGAGGGTGATGATATAATGCAGAATAATTGGAGCATACCCACATTATAAAAATGATGTAATAGGTTATCCACAGTCCCAAGACCTCTCGGCAGGCCCCTCAGGGGCTAATATTTTATTATTATAATTATCATTATTATTATTAAACAGATCGTGCAGCTGAGACTTGAACCCAAGCAAATTAAGCTATTGTCACTGAAGGGGTTAATAACATGATTGACAGAAAAAGGCTCTCTAACAAATTGATGTGTATTCAGTAAAGGGATCATCTGATTTCTCCTGCGGGATTTGGGTCCGGGCCAGAACCGCTCATTATAGGGAAGAGGAAATGTGTTTAGGTTTCTGTGTTTCTCTTCTTCTTGTGACCTTTAGCTCAGGGCTAATATCACTGCGTCTGAAGCCGGTTCCTACCCCAGTGTCTGCTCCCTATGCCTCCAGCACCGGGATTAGATTGTAAACTCACTGTGCAGCAAGAGAGATTGAAAACGCGGTTCGCAGATCGTATTTAAATCCCTTTTTTTTTAGTTTTTTACAATTCGTTGCTGGCCTCTCCGGCACTGAAAAGGGTTAAATGGCAGCATTTCTGGCACAACTTCTACTATTTGGGGAGGGAAGATTAAAGTATTCTCCACAAACAGAGTATTACCAGGGGTGCAGTATTTCCCGGGGTGCAGTATTTCCCGGGGTGCAGTATTGCCTGGGGTGCAGTGTTACCAGGGGTGCAGTGTTGCAGTGTTGCCAGGGGTGCAGTGTTACCAGGGGTGCAGTGTTACCAGGGGTGCAGTGTTACCAGGGGTGCAGTGTTACCAGGGGTGCAGTGTTACCAGGGGTGCAGTGAGTGTCAGTGTTACGAGGGGTGCAGTTTTACTAGGAGTGCAGTGTTACCAGGGGTGCAGTGTTACCAGGGGTGCAGTGAGTGTCAGTGTTACCAGGGGTGCAGTGTTACCAGGGGTGCAGTGAGTGTCAGTGTTACGAGGGGTGCAGTGTTACCAGGAGTGCAGTGTTACCAGGGGTGCAGTGAGTGTCAGTGTTACCAGGGGTGCAGTAAGTGTCAGTGTTACCAGGGGTGCAGTAAGTGTCAGTGTTACCAGGGGTGCAGTGAGTGTCAGTGTTACCAGGGGTGCAGTGTTACCAGGGGTGCAGTGTTACCAGGGGTGCAGTGTTACCAGGGGTGCAGTGTTGGTGCTATTGCATGAACCCACTCAGACACTTTAACTTAAGGGTGGCCAATTCCAGTCCTCAACGGCCACCAACAGGTCAGGTTTTCAAGATATCCCTGCTTCAGCACAGGTGGTGCAGTCCAACTAAACCACTGATTGTGAACCACTGAACCACTGACTGTGCAGAAGCAGAGATATCCGGAAAACCTGACCTTTTGGTGGCCCCTGGAGTTTTGGAGGATTGGAGTTGCCCACCCCTGCTTTAACTCCTTCACTGCTAGAGGGGTCAACAATGCATTCAAAGTATATCCGCGTCAGTTTCACCGTTTCGGTCTAATGGATCTTAGGCTAAAAAGCCAAACTTCAAACTGTGAATCCCACAAAGTATACTATGCATTCTGATTCCCCAGGGGCTAGTTGAGTGATCCCACCTGAGTGCTGCAAGAACGCAGTGCGGATCCCACCCGAGTGATGTGAGAACTGTGCGGATCCCACCCGAGTGATGTGAGAACTGTGCGGATCCCATCCGAGTGATGTGAGAACTGTGCGGATCCCACCTGAGTGATATGAGAACTGTGCAGATCCCACCTGAGTGATGTGAGAATGCTGTGCGGATCCCACCTGAGTGATGTGAGAATGCTGTGTGGATCCCACCTGAGTGATATGAGAATGCTGTGCGGATCCCACCCGAGTGATGTGAGAATGCTGTGCTGATCCCACCTGAGTGATATGAGAACTGTGCAGATCCCACCCGAGTGATGTGAGAATGCTGTGCGGATCCCACCTGAGTGATGTGAGAACGCTGTGCGGATCCCACCTGAGTGATGTGAGAATGCTGTGCGGATCCCACCCGAGTGATATGAGAATGCTGTGCGGATCCCACCCGAGTGATGTGAGAACGCTGTGCGGATCCCATCCGAGTGATGTGAGAATGCTGTGCGGATCCCATCCGAGTGATGTGAGAACTGTGCAGATCCCACCTGAGTGATGTGAGAACACTGTGCGGATCCCACCTGAGTGATATGAGAATGCTGTGCGGATCCCACCTGACTGATGTGAGAACGCTGTGCGGATCCCACCCGAGTGATGTGAGAACGCTGTGCGGATCCCACCCGAGTGATGTGAGAACGCTGTGCGGATCCCACCCGAGTGCGGATCCCACCCGAGTGATGTAAGAACGCTGTGCGGATCCCACCTGAGTGATATGAGAATGCTGTGCGGATCCCACCTGAGTGATGTGAGAATGCTGTGGGGATCCCACCTGAGTGATGTGAGAATGCTGTGCGGATCCCACCTGAGTGATATGAGAATGCTGTGCGGATCCCACCTGAGTGATGTGAGAATGCTGTGCGGATCCCACCCGAGTGATGTGAGAATGCTGTGCGGATCCCACCCGAGTGATGTGAGAATGCTGTGCGGATCCCACAGCTGCAGTGATCAGGTCTGAGTTAGAATGAAAAGAAAGTCAGAGAAAAAAAAATATATATATATATAACTGACAGAAAAAGTAACGGTGAAATGTGTCATCAGGATAAACAGGGAAAAGCAGAGAGGATTCCTTAATAGAACGTATGATCCATCTGAGTGGGATTAGATAGTTTCAGTGTCATACACAACACTGCTATATACATCAACATAAGGAAGAACTTAACACAACCTGCTGCGATAACCTTATAGCTACCAAAGGGACCAGTGCGGGACTGTGTGGCAGGCACCCTTGGCAAGGAAGAGGTTAACTCTCACCAGGGGCATTCTCCTGTGCCCAATGTATAGTAGGCGGGTGCAGCATTTAGATGGGGGGTGGGGGGGGGCGGGGTGCATGCAGAGGGGGGGGGGGGCGTGGATCACAGACCTGGGTTATTTTTCTGGGCTCAGCTGTTTGCCCCCTGGAGTCAGATCCCTTCCGATCCTCCCTCTCTGCCTCCAGATCTCAAACAGCTGAGCGAGACACACAAACTCAACTACCATCTGCTCCCCATCCCCCCCTCACCCACGTCACCAGCAGGGGCCGACCCGGCCAATCAGAAGCAGCCCCTCTGCACGCCCATAGACTGCAGGATTTAAGGTGGACTCTTTACAGAGAGCTCTCGGCAGCAACACGGTTCGTTGGGTGAACCTTGGCGACGGACGCTGTCACAGGGGTCAGCAACGCAATGTTTTGCACTGTACTGCTAGTCCCTCTGGGATTCGGAAGGGTTATAAAAAAAAATGTGCAGCGTTAGTGTTTGAAATACCTGTGAGGCTGTAACAGGAGGTCCGGAGATACTCCGCGGTGGTATGGGGAGAAATCAGGACAGGTTCTCAGTACCGGTCTTCCATGCTGCAGCGCCTCCAGCCAGTGAGGATGCCGAGGCAGCCAGGATGGTCCCCACTGACACTCAGATGATGTTTAATAAAGATAGCCATATTATAGTCCAACTTGTCTTTATTCATAGTCTGGTTCACAGCAGTGACAGTCCTGGAGCCACACTCCCTTTGCAGAAGGTCCTGTGGGCCCCATCCCAGCTCGTTACCCCTGATGATACATAGGGTAATATATCCTTCCACTCCGCAAGGGGAGGGAGGACAGACTCCTCACTTCTGGGAGTGTCAGTATCTATCCCCAGGGGGTGGCTTGCAACCCTGCCCCATAACAGGGCAGGTCTGATACTGACAGGCATCACGTTTTATTCAGGTGACCCAGCCAGTATTCCCCCCCCCCCCCACCCCCCCCATGCCTGACACCCTCAGGTTGTTGCTAGGCCTGCCCCTGGATACAGTAGCAATGCATCCAGGCTGCAATAACAAGCTAGGCCCATTGAAAGAGCTTATCCCTCACAGAGCCTGTACCTAACAGGACTTATACTGTTAGGGCCCAAAAGAAGGATAGCGGTCGGAGGGCTAAGCTATATATTTTTAAATGGCAGATCTTGTTATGCACCAGTCTATTACAACAGTTCTCTTTCCATTAGAGCAGGGCTGCTCAACTCCAGTCTACTGTACAGTTGATATGGTCTACATAGATTTTGCAAAGGCTTTTAATATGTTTCCACACAAGAGGTTAGTATTTAGTGTACAAAATAAAGCAAATTGGACTCAGTAAAGATATTTGCACCTGCATTGAAAACTGGTTAAAGGACAGACAACAGAGGGTTGTCATAAATGGAACGTTTTCAGGTTGGCTAAAGTTGTGAGTGGAGTACCTCAGGGATCGGTGCTGGGACCCCCGCTTTTTAACTTGTTTATTAATGGCCTTGAGGTTGGCATAGAGAGCAAAGTCTCCATCTTTGCCGGTGACACTAAGGCTGCAGCCCCGGTGTCGGCGCTGCACGCGCGCCTGCCAGGCTGGTGGCACGGGCAGCTGAGAGCCCCGGTCTGCACTGAGCTGCAGGGGGAAAGACGTGGTGGGCGTGACGGGGGTGAGGCAGGGGGCGCGGCCATGACATCACCCGGCAGGTTCACCCTCATTGGCTGAACCGCCGGGGGGGCGTGGACAGTTTTTCTGTCTTCAGAAAAATCTGGCCGCGGATTGCAGCGGCCAAGGCAGCAAGCGGGCCCGGCCCCATTGAGGGGCAGTTCTTGTCCCTGCAGCGCTCACCATAGCGCTCGCTGCAGCAGGCACCGGGGACCTGGCCTATATTGTGTAAGGTAGTAAAATCAGAGCAGGAGGTCATTTCTCTCCAGAAGGACTTTGAGAGACTGGAAACGTGGGCAGGTAAATGGCAGATAAGGTTTAATACAGATAAATGTAAGGTTATGCATTTGGGAAACAAGAATAAAAAGGCGACTTACAAATTAAATGGAGATATATTGGGGGAATCCTTGATGGAGAAGGATTTAGGAGTGCTTGTAGACAGCAGGCTTAGCAATAGTGCCCAATGTCATGAAGTAGCTGCAAAGGCAAACAAGATCTTATCTTGCATCAAACGGGCAATGGATGGAAGGGAAGTAAACATAATTATGCCCCTTTACAAAGCACTAGTAAGACCACACCTTGAATATGGAGTACAATTTTGGGCGCCACTCCTTAGAAAAGACATTATGGAACTAGAGAGAGTGCAGAGAAGAGCCACCAAATTAATAAAGGGGATGGACAATCTGACTAATGAGGGGAGGGTAGCTAAATTAGATTTATTTACATTAGAAAAGAGGCGTCTAAGACAGGATATGATAACCATATACAAATATATTCAGGGACAGTACAATGAGCTTTCAAAATAACTATTCATCCCAAGGGCAGTACTAAGGACACGGGGTCATCACTTAACGTTGGAGGAAAGGAGATTTCACCAGCAACAAAGGAAATGGTTCTTTACAGTAAAGACGGTTAAAATGTGGAATTCATTACCCATGGAGGCTGTGATGACAGATACAGTAGATTTGTTAAAAAAAAGGTTGGACATCTTTTTAGAAAGGAAAGGTATACAAGGATATACCAAATAAGTAAACATGGGAAGGATTGGGGGGGGGGGGGGCGGGGTCACATATGAAATTCATCTCCGTCTTTTAACCTTTTCAGGCCTTGTCATGTACGGCACACCTGTGAGCACGTGACCTGCATATAGAGCCAGGGTTAATACACACGGCTACTCTAGCCAACTCACTTTTCTCCTCCACAAGATACTTTCAATGACTTAATATTAAACCTTTACTCTGTTACAATAAAATCTGCTGCCACCACCAAATATAAACGCAAAAATATGTATTTGCCAGGGTCTCCAGTACCTGTTTACTAAAGAAAAACTATGCACTTAATGCACAAAAATGTCAATGTATTGATGTGACTCACGTGTGTGTGTGTAAGTATTAGTTAAGGAAAGTTATGAGGACGTTTAGATATTTAGAAGTTTAAGCGTCATTTTTGTATTTTTTTTCCCTCTGTCGTAAAACTGTCACTCTAACAGCTGATTTAAGACAGGGGCGGGCTTATGTTGTTATCCATGGGGAAAAAATGTACTTAAAGCTTAGCCAGGGTTTATGAAAAGCAGATTTCAACAGAGGTGTGTTTGGACCAAACACGTGATATCTTATATTCCTGAGCCAGTGACCTCTCTGGGAGAAATCCTATGCATTTGGGTAATGTCATGTATAGGGGTTTCTGTTTCTGTTTTATCCTTTCATTTTCAGAAACTGTACTGCATCTATTGTAATTGTATGTTCTTGTAATCCTTTTTCTGTCATTTAAGCACTCTATTTTTATATATATTAAAACATTTAATAAGTAATGCTTTGGGCTCTGAATGAACTGTTGCACGCTCTGGAGAGAGTATTTACATTTTCGGACACATTCGGCTACAACAGAGTTTTGTGTGTTAAAGTGCATAGTTTTTTTTATAATAAACGGACCTGGGACCCTAGCAAATATTAAATTGACATTTTTTAATTGCACCACTATCTCGGGTGGTGGAAGTGTATAGATATGATTGCAATTGAGTACAGGCATACCCCGCATTAACATACGCAATGGGACCGGAGCATGTATGTAAAGCGAAAATGTACTTAAAGTGAAGCACTACCTTTTTACCACTTATCGATGCATTTATTGTACTGCAATCGTCCTATACGTGCATAACTGATGTAAATAACGCATTTGTAACAGGCTCTATAGTCTCCCCGCTTGCGCACAGCTTCGGTACAGGTAGGGAGCCGGTATTGCTGTTCAGGATGTGCTGACTGGCGCATGCGTGAGCTGCCGTTTGCCTATTGAGCGAGATGTACTTACTCGCAAGTGTACTTAAAGTGAGTGTCCTTAAACCGGGGTATGCCTGTAAGGGGTTAATATTAACTCATCAGAGGTCCCTTGTGCAGGGTAAAAGGTGAGTAGCCGTGTTTATTAAACAAAGTACAGATGAACTTCCGCGCTCGAGCTGTCCAATAACATAGGTCCCCCCTTGCTGCTATCCGTGCGTGAGCGCCTCCTCAAAACACTCCTAAAGAGGGCTCCAATAAATGGAGTCCCCGAAAACAAAAACAAAAATGCGCACAGAGCGCACCGGGGGTTAATGACCAAATATAAAGAGCAGTGCTCTACTCGTATAGGGGTGCACACATAAAGTGAGTGAATGTGAACATGCCAATAATCACAGAACACCTAATAGGTGTATTATGGCAAATGCATTCAGTAATGATAAACAACACACAAGGGTTAAAATTGGGGTCCACAAAGACCACAACACATTCAAAGCAAGCGGTTCCTAAACCGCTGCTCTAGCAATAAAAATGGCCAGACAAAATGCTCGCAAAACAGTGCACACAGTGCGCACACACAACACATACAGAAAAAGACACTGTGGTCACAGAAAAGAATACCCCATGTAGCAGACTAAAACAAGACCTGCTACCGGGTACAGGCTGACGGGGGGGCGGGCAATTACCCCAAGTAGCGCGTGCTGGAATCGCTCAGATGCCAAAAGGTCCGTACTGCACCAGCGTCAGAGATGGCGACTCAGCAAGAGATACCTGGATCAGCCTCCAACCCAGCCAGACAGCAAACGTGTATGGTGACCTCACGTGACCTCTACGCGTTTCGCAACCACGTGCTTCGTCAGGTGTTGTGTGATTATTGGCATGTTCACATTCACTCACTTTATGTATGCACCCCTACACGAGTAGAGCACTGCTCTTTATATTTGGTCATTAACCCCCGGTGCGCTCTGTGCGCAGCCGTGTGTATTAACCCAGATTGCATATCTAAGTCACGTGCCCACTTGTGTGCTGTTCATGACAGGTGGTATATGGGGACAGATTTAGGGGAGATATTGTCCATTAGAGGGACCTTTGCATAGGTGACAAGTGGGACCACATGCGAGCTGAGTATTAACCATTGTCTCGTATACAGGTCACGTCCTCACAGGTGTGCCGTACGTGACAGCATATCTTCATATTTAATACATTTACTCTTGTTGGAATACCTTCTTAGGCCCGTAATATAGTGGGCGGGCACGGCAGTTATAGTTGGCTGTGGTTAGCCAGCCATTGTATACTATACTATATATACAGATGTTGACTCGAGATAACCTCAGTCCTATACAACACAGGCCTGGCTTGACAGGCCATACAAACAATTCTTGTATTTTTAAGGCAACTAGTGTGCCAGATTGATTACAATACCCAATATCTTCTGCCCTATTCATTACAGTCCCGTTATGGTGTACCAGCTATGCCGTTGGCAAAAGCGCCTTCCACTTCTGTTTCTTGTATTCGGGGAAAAGTATTGGAGAAAGCCCACAACAGTGCATCTAGATTTATAACAAGCATATGGCGGTGAACATTACGGTTTGTTAAATGACTGTATTGATAAATATATAAAAACGAAACATCCAAGTGTCCATTGTTTGAAGAAAAATTCCTACAGTGTATATGTATGCCGAGTATATGATTGAGACCGTGGTAGCAATGCTTGCTATAATTCATGAGACACAAAGTATATCAGGGAAAAGAGGACACTGAGGATTGAGAGTAGTGACCCCCCCCCCCCCCACCCCTCGCCCCTCCAGTTCCAAAATATATTCCTTAATGTTAAATGTCCAAATCCTCATGTGGATCCACGGCTCACTCATCCATTGATAGAATCAGACTGAAACACAGCAATAAAAGCCAAGTGCATGAATAGAGAATACCCACTCCGTTCCCGGGACACAATGGATCGAGAGTCTGCTCCAGCCGCGTGCAGGTAACAGGAAAAAGGCGTAATGGCGGTGCACAGCACATAAAAATTCAGATCTGGGCTGCCGGTGCTAATAGCGAAAAGACTTTAATGGCACATACAAAAGGGAAAGAGAACCACTCCAACGCGTTTCGAAACGGTTATGGCTCTTTGACAAAGCGCCATAACCAGCACGAAATGAGTTCGAGTGGTTCTCTTTCCCTTACATTACACCTTTTGCTTGTATTCGGGGGTCTTTAACATCACGAGATCGCTCCCAGCGCTGACGGATTCCGGGCACTGAAAGGTTCAATAGGACATACTACCTAAGATAAACGTCTAATGTTTGTGATTCTTTGTCAGTCTGAAAAGTAAATTGTTCGCTTTTCATCGTCCTTTTGTCTGCAAAGTAATTATGCCCCAGGACAAATTCTGAATCATTAGTCAGACAACAGACAAACAGAATCCAGTGTTCCTGGCACAAAGCCATATTCATTCATATTCATTTTTTTCACAAGCTACAAATAAGTTTTAAAAAAAGTTACTTTAAGGGGGATTGAATCTTTCAGGGAAGTAGTTTTAAAACATGTAAAAATGAACAGGCATATAACCCCCCTCCATTCTGTACTCAACATTATGTTTAAAAAAAATACAATAATAATAAAAAATAAATTCAAAAAAAGCCTTTTCTTTGGCAAAGTTGAACTGTCCCATTAAATTCTGATTTGTTTCTCAGCAAATAAAAATAACACTTGTGAGCACACACTCATGTCTCGGCTCTGCAGCCCGCCTTTCCCCATTACAACTTAGCATATAGTGCTTCCACTGCAGCAAGGGATTCTGGGAAATAAATGACATGCAAAGAAGCGCTCAGTGTCACCTTTTGCTTCTTGCCCATTTTAACATGGACCCCTATAAACTTCTGCCTGCCGTATTACACAGCTTCTCAGCACAGCCTGGGTTAAAAGAAGTGCAGAGCCACAAAGCCTACACACAGACAGCTATTTCGACCTTTTGGGTCTCAGCGTGAGGATGGTTATACTGGCTTTGCATCGTGACGCTGGGATCTGTTTCTCACAATCCCCCCTCTTTTTCTTTGCTGCTCCACTGACCACCATTCTCTGGTTCTTTAGGATTTTCACTTGATACCGCTTGACCTAAGGAAGAGATAAGAGCATTGCTCTTCTGGAGCTTATCTTTAACAGATTCTGTTCAAAGATAAAAAGGTACCACCTGCAATTGGAATAACTGTGTCATTTTGCACTATTGACCGAGCAGGGCTATTTTGGGAGAGGGGGTTCTCAGAGGCAGAGGGGGAATCAAATAGTTATATACAGTAGGGCCCCGCTTCTCGGTGTTTCGTTTCTCAGCGATCTGCCAATACGGCGGTACCGAGAAGGGGGCCAGCATGTCTGCGCATGCACAGAAGGGGGGCGGCCGAGTTCACGCATGCGCAGAATGGGGGGACTGCAAGTCTGTGCATGCGCGGAGGGGTGGGAGACGCCGAAAATCACCGGTTCCGCTTTCCAGCGCTTTTCACTTTGAGGCAGCGCCATGGAATTGAACCCGCCGTATGAGCCGGGCCCCTACTGTATAGGTATTATTAAATTATTAGGGATAGGGTTTAATACTAATACGGGACAATGCTTTTCTGCCATTACCCCTAACTCAAACTTTAATTATTCATAGTAGTTTGGATGTAAAGTTATTTTCTTTGCTTCAGGTACTGGCCCATTTATTCCTACCAAATAAAATAAAAAATCACCGACCACCACCAAATGCCAAATAAGTGAATTATGACATTTGAAGTGATTTTTGTGAGCTTTCATTTAACTGCTGTGAAAAAAACAGTGATAGTGCGCAACTAATAACTTAATAATGGTGATAAATCAATATATATTGAAGTGAATATATATAAACAATAATTGTGACCTTATAGGTGTAACTTCACATTAAGTGCGTCTGCTGCCCTTCTTGAGAGGTGGCTCAGCACCCCAAGAACTAGAAAAACAAAGAAAAGACAAGGCGCACAACGCACATCGTGAAGTACAGTATTAAAAATTAACTTTACTAGTGGATAATAAGTTCTGCGTACATTAATGGATATAAAAACAAGCGTGTTTGTTACGTGGGGTTACCACACAAGGGACCAGCTGGGCTCATCAATCATCAGTTGGAATCGGAGACCCGCGTTCATCTGGCCGGGTGAGGGGGGAGCCCTCTGGGTCCGTGTAGGGCACTCACTCCGCTCTCCGCTCCTGTATGCTGAGATGAGTAATTCGCCGTTTTTGGTGCACCCGCAAATCCCTGCAACATGTGCCGTTTGCTCCGCTGTAGTTCTTCACTGCCACACGCCGACAGCACGCCTCTGAGTCTCGCGGGACGCCCGCTGATGACGTCACTGACTCAGTGAAAAGTTCAGGGCAGTGTCTGTGGTATACACAGAAAGCAGGGCGCTGTATGGCAACCAGGAAGTGAAACGAACGATCAGCTGGAGGGACTGCCGCACGGGACACGGGACACGGGACAGGGAAAGGAGAAGGACAATAATAAAAATAAACTATAAAATATAGTGAAAATGAGCTGAAACACACTCCAACGCGTTTCGTATCACACAGTTACTTCTTCAGGGATATAAAGGTTCTGTTTTTTAACTAACACTATATATGCATGTATTTTTAATGAGCTTCGAGCTGCACCTCTATGGATTGGTGCAGCAATTATGACACCTTAATTTTTGATTGGGTGTTTGATGTATATAAGTGTACATCCCCCCAGCTGCATTTATTCCCTGAAGAAGTAACTCTGTGATACGAAACGCGTTGGAGTGTGATTCAGCTCATTTTCACTATATTTTATAGATTATTTTTATTGTCCTTCTCCTTTCCCTGTCCCGTGTCCCGTGCGGCAGTCCCTCCAGCTGATCGTTCGTTTCACTTCCTGGTTGCCATACAGCGCCCTGCTTTCTGTGTATACCACAGACACTGCCCTGAACTTTTCACTGAGTCCGTGACGTCATCAGCGGGCGTCCCGCGAGACTCAGAGGCGTGCTGTCGGCGTGTGGCAGTGAAGAACTACAGCGGAGCAAACGGCACATGTTGCAGGGATTTGCGGGTGCACCTAAAACGGCGAATTACTCATCTCAGCATACAGGAGCGGAGAGCGGAGTGAGTGCCCTACACGGACCCAGAGGGCTCCCCCCTCACCCGGCCAGATGAACGCGGGTCTCCGATTCCAACTGATGATTGATGAGCCCAGCTGGTCCCTTGTGTGGTAACCCCACGTAACAAACACGCTTGTTTTTATATCCATTAATGTACGCAGAACTTATTATCCACTAGTAAAGTTAATTTTTAATACTGTACTTCACGATGTGCGTTGTGCGCCTTGTCTTATCTTTGTTATTTAACTGCTGTGCTGTCGGACTTAAAGCACCAGATCCCCGACGCGTTTTCTCCCCTCCCTCCTCTTTTGTTTACATTGATGTGTAGCAGTGGATCCTCAGAGCGGAAACTTGCTATTTCCAGCTCCGACAGCCGTCTGGTTCTTGAGATGGAACAACGAAAATACGATGGCGCTCTCCTGAAAGGTGAATAAAACGGTTTTAATACTACCGTAATCGTGGACCCCTACATGCACCCATATGTAGGTGCACTTCGGCGGAGTCCGAGGTCTGCTGCTCTACCCCCAGGATCTTTCCAGGATCCCCAATGTGATGAAACAGAAAAAGTAAAAATGAGGGGAGCGCAGATAGAAAACAGATGACCAAACCACCACCACAAACATTAAGTAACGCACAAGGGTTATAATAGCCACAGTCATGCACTTACTTGTTGATGATCCCATGTGTGGGGATAATGAATGATAAAAATGCTACTTACACGGAATGCTACTTACACGGCCATGTGTAAGTAAAAGGCACATAGAGAGGTTTCTTTCCTTTTCTCTCTGGCTGTTGTTGTCTCAGTTTCTTCTCCGGCTTGGCACGATGAAGGCTGTGGGGTCACCCCGTTGTTACAGAACTGTATTTCCATAACATAACTGTTATCTGTTGCTGGGCCTAGCTGTGTCAGATGCATGGTTTAAGTCTCATGCTGTCCGGTTTTGTGTCAGGAATTCCACAGTTGTCTTTTTCAGGTTGGCAGCGCGTTGAGCATTCAGCGAAACGCGTTGCTCTCTTCTGCGTGACTTTTTGACCCATGGGGGCTGCATTAGCTGCCTGTCTCGTCTGTGTGCTTGCTGTGCGCCCGGACAGGATAGCGGACGTGGTGACGGGAGCCTAGTCAGTACCGCAGCGAACACGGACTCTGCCGAAGTCGCCGACGGCTTATCCTACATGTAAGTGTGTGCACTCTCCATGTATATTGTTTGACTCCGGGAGATCGTGCAAACAACAGGGTGACCCCACAGCCTTCATCGGTTGGCGTGCCAAGCCGGAGAAGAAACTGAGACAACAGCAGCCAGAGGGAAAAGGAAAGAAACCCTCTATGCGCCTTTTACTTACACATGGCCGTGTAAGTAGCCTTTTTATTATTCATTATCCCCACACATGGTATCATCCACAAGTAAGTGCATGACTGTGGCTATTATAACTCTTGTGCGTTACTCGATGTGTGATGTGGTGGTTTAGTAATTTCATTAGCCGATCCACCATTGCATATTCATTCATCTGTTTTCTATCTGCGCTCCCCTCGTTTTTACTTTTTCTGGTTCTTGAGATATTTACCACAAAAAGGTAGAGCCAGTACCATCACCTCCAGGGGACACAAGATGGAAGTTATTGTTAATCTAATATTGTTAAAATTAACATACTGTAGAAAAGGGTGACATGGACTGGGGGGGGGGGGGGAGTCTCTGGAGATGAGGGTGTTGGTGGTGTGCAGAATCCACTTTGTCTGTCTGTCTTCACAAGTCTCTGTCTTATGTCCCACGCTGTGTTCCTGCAATCATTTGTGTGTGAAAGAAATGCGTAGGTTGCAAGTGTATCATTTTGGCTACCAGGAGGCTCGAGGACAAAATCGGCCTGTGGCTCAATGCCCAGAAGTGAGAGGGAAGCATGTATTCTGCAGTTATACAAAGTTAGAGATACAAATGTATCCTAACAATTCTTGTTCATTGTATTAAGACGTTTTAACGCAGTTTTTACTTATTTAGTGACCTTTATTATGATTGGTTTAGAATAGGGAGGAGATATTGTATTCTACCTAGCAACTTGTGTTAGACAAAGAAACTCATGTGTATAAATAGACTGCAAGCGCCCTCCCCTTGCAGAGTCTCTCGAGACACTCCTGTATGATCATTCAGAACATTACGTTAAACAAACTCATTATGTACGGCCCGTTTTTTCTCTTATCTTCCTGCATTTGCAAACAACGACAGTTTTGGCAACGAGGCATCGTATTCCAATATCTCAGACACTTGGATCAAAGGAGACGGAGCGGTTCTCGTTGGGGCACTCAACGATGGCTCTCATTTGACAAGGTAGGCGCCTTTTGAAATGCCTTTAGTGTCAAAAGTTGAGTGTTTCATGAGGCCATGATGTCTCTTTGAAGTTTGGTCTGGGTGACGGAATTCGGATAATGAGTGGGTTATTGTAAGAATCAATTGATTAAAAAGAACTGTGTGGTAAATACATTTTCCGTGAGGGTAACATAATTCTATAGTTATTATCAAAACTGTGTGGTAAAGAAATTCTTCGTGAGGGTAACGTAATTCTGCAGTTGTTATTGTCTGTGTGGTGGCTCAAATGGGCCAAAATAATTCTGTTGAGGAAAAGGAGGGTCCTGAGAAAGGAACTCCCAACTATATTGCAGCACAACTCCAAGTGGCACATTATAAGTGGCAAGACGACTGAACAACTGAAGTTTAAAAGGAAGTTCAAAAGAAGTGAGGAAGAAGTGGACACCCCATCTGGCCCTGATTCCTGCATGTGAACTACGCTGGAAAGGAGGAAATCATCTATACCAGACTGCATCATTACTGCTGTGATGCTGCCTTTACCATTTATATTTGCTGTGACTTCACTTCTTCTCAAATTATGCACTTCCTTTTACCAGCCTCAGTATGTCTCTAACTCTATTCATATATCTCCATCTCTCCTTCCTTCCCCACTTCTCAGCTCACATGAACTCCTTTCTTACCTGCGTCCTCTGACACCACACAGCTATATCCCCTACACTAAACCACACCCCTACAAATCATCCTCACACATTCTCTTTCTATCCATGCTTCTCCTCCTTGCTTCTGGGGATATCTCTCCCAATCCTGGTCCCTGCCTTATTTCTACTTGCTCTCGTCCTCGCCTCCCACATGCAACTTCTACTCCTTCTGGTGTTAACCCCTCCAACCTCATACCCATCCCCTGCCACCCTCCCTCCGCTCTCCCTTTCTCCTGTGCCCTTTGGAATGCTCGCTCCCTTTTTAACAAGTTCCTCTCTGTGCATGACTTCTTTCTCTCTCACTCCCTGCTTCTCTTTGCTATAACTGAGACCTGGCTCACTCAGTCTGACTCTGCTCTGGAAGCTGCCCTCTCCTACGGTGGCCTTTCCTTCTCCCACACTCCGCGCCCTGATGGCAGGGGTGGAGGCGTGGGGCTCCTGCTCTCCTCTCTCTGTCGTTACCGAACCCTTCCTATTCCCCCCTCTCTTGCTTTTCCCTCCTTTGAGGCTCACACTGTCCAGATCTTCTCTCCTCTCCCGGTCCATGTGGCGGTCATCTATCGCCCACCTACCTCTACTCATTCCCCTTCTGCCTTTCTCTCTCACTTTGAATCCTGGCTCTCTTTCTTTCTCTCCTCAGACTCCCCTGTTCTTCTCCTTGGGGACTTCAATTGCCAAATTGATGACCCCTCTCTCCCTTGGGCTTCCCGCCTTCTTTCTCTAACCTCTTCTTTTGGCCTTCAACAGTGGACTGCAGCCAGCACCCACAAGGATGGCCACTACTTAGACCTGGTTTTCACTAAAAACTTCTCTCTCTCTGATTTCTCCATTTCCCCTTTTCCTCTCTCTGACCATCACCTCATCTCATTCTCTCTATCTCGCTTCTCCCCTTCTCCACCTCCATCTACCCCCCGGTTCTGCAGAAACCTGCGCTCTATTCACTTACCTGACTTTGAGTCCACTTTAAGCTCCTCCCTCTCCTCTCTCAGCTCTGCTACAGACCCTGACAACCTGGTCAGGAACTACAACTCTGCCTTGTCCTCGTCTCTTGATCTACATGCCCCGCTTTCTCTCTGCCGCACTCGCCCTTATAACCCTAGACCCTGGCTAAACTCCCACACACGCATGCTGCGTTCCTCCACTCGTTCCTCTGAACGCCTCTGGAGGAAGTCTCACACTCTCGCAGACTTCCTTCACTACAAATTTATGCTATCCTGTTTCAACTCTGCCCTCTCGCAAGCTAAACAAGCCTACTTTTCTGCACTAATCAACATGCACAAGTCTAACCCACGCCGACTGTTCTCTGTCTTTGATACTCTACTCAAACCACCCTCAGCTGCCTCTCCTTCCTCCATCTCCGCTCAGGACTTTGCTGACTATTTTAAGGAAAAGGTGGAATCCATACGGCAGAACATCCCCTCTGTTTCTTCCTCCCATTCTACACCTCTTCCTAACTCTCCTCCTGCCTTCCTTGACTCTTTTTCCACTGTCTCAGAGGAGGATGTGTCGCTGTTGATCGCCTCCTCTCCCTCTACCACTTGCCCTCTTGACCCCATTCCCTCCCATCTCCTAAAACCTCTAGCTCCTACTATAATCCCTATACTCACACACATTTTTAACTCCTCCCTCTGCTCTGGAACCTTTCCATCCTCCTTCAAACATGCAACAGTCATACCATTACTCAAAAACAGCAAGCTTGACCCTACCTGTCTTTCTAACTATCGACCTGTCTCCCTCCTGCCTTTTGCCTCTAAACTCCTTGAACGTCTTGTATTCTCTCGCTTGCTCCATTTTCTCAACACCTATTCTCTCCTAGACCCTCTACAATCTGGCTTCCGCACTGCTCACTCCACCGAAACAGCCCTCGCTAAAATAACTGACGACCTCCATGCTGCCAAAGACAGAGGTCATTACACTCTGCTCATATTACTCGACCTCTCTGCAGCATTTGACACAGTGGACCACCCTCTTCTCCTCCACATTCTCCATACTCTAGGTATTCGGAACAAAGCTCTATCCTGGATCTCATCCTACCTCTCCCATCATACTTTCAGTGTCTCTTCTGCTAACACCTCCTCTTCCTCTATTGATCTCTCTGTGGGGGTACCCCAGGGCTCTGTCCTGGGACCTCTTCTCTTTTCTCTGTACACACTCTCTCTAGGTGACCTAATAACATCTTTTGGGTTTAATTATCACCTCTATGCCGACGACACACAAATATACTTTTCAACACCTGTCCTTACACCTGCCGTACAAACCAAAGTTTCTGAATGTCTCTCTGCTATATCATCCTGGATGGCCCTCCACCGCCTTAAACTCAACATGGCTAAAACAGAGCTCCTCATACTTCTTCCCAAACCTGGCCCTACTACCTCCTTCCACATTACTGTTGGAACTACAATCATTCACCCAGTAGCCCAAGCACGCTGCCTAGGGGTCACACTCGACTCCTCTCTCACATTCGCCCCTCACATTCAAAACATTTCTAAAACTTGTCGCTTTTTCCTCCGCAATATAACAAAGATACGCCTTTCCTCTGTTGCTCGACTGCTAAAACTCTGACTCAGGCCCTCATTCTCTCCCGTCTTGATTACTGTAACCTCCTGCTGTCCGGCCTTCCTGCCTCTCACCTGTCTCCCCTACAATCTATCCTAAACGCTGCTGCCAGAATCACTCTACTCTTTCCTAGATCTGTCTCAGCATCTCCCCTCATGAAATCCCTCTCCTGGCTTCCGATCAAATCTTGCATCTCACATTCCATTCTTCTCCTCACTTTTAAAGCTTTACACTCTTCTGCCCCTCCTTACATCTCATCCCTAATTTCTCGTTATGCACCATCCATACTCTTGCGTTCTTCTCAAAGATGTCTTCTTTCTACCCCCTTTGTATCTAAAGCCCTCTCCCGCCTTAAACCTTTCTCACTTTCTGCCCCACACCTCTGGAATGCCCTTCCCCTCAGTACCCGACTAGCACCCTCTCTATCCACCTTTAAGACCCACCTTAAGACACACTTGCTTAAAGAAGCATATGAATAGCACTGTGGATATTCTGAACACGATACATAAAGCTTGGCCCCCTGCAGACGCACTTACCAGAACTCCCTCCTACTGTCTCTGTACGTTCTCCCTGCCAATTAGACTGTAAGCTCCTCGGGGCAGGGACTCCTCTTCCGAAATGTTACTTTTATGTCTAAAGCACTTATTCCCATGATCTGTTATTTATATTATCTGTTATTTATTTGATTACCACATGTATTACTACTGTGAAGCGCTATGTACATTAATGGCGCTATATAAATAAAGACATACAATACAATACAATACAATAATGAACAAGGGTCCTTATACTTTAAAATATATCAAGAAATTGACAAATATAATTAAGGATAAAAAGTACCAACGATGGCCACAAGATGGCACCTTTATCTTGGATAAGTTAGAATATTTACGAACTAAACTTTGCAACAACAAAAAAGTAAGACCAGTGCTTTGGAATGGAAATGTTATTTTAAATGGCATGATGAAACAAGTAAGAAAAGGGATGGCTCTTTAAAATCTTCTTGGCAAGAGATTTGGTTATGGAACATTAACTATTATGTCCTTTTTGTTCCCCCTGCCCCGCAACAACAGCCTCCTCAGGCAATGCCTCCCTTGATATCATCTCCCGTTCATGTGACATCTACTGTTCCTGCTACCCCCTCACAAAACACAGTGACATCTACTGTTCCTGCTACTCCCGTAAGACATTTAGTTACAGAAGGAACCAGACCTAAAAGCAAAATAATTACAGAAACTGCCCGAAAATTCATAGATCTAATAGAATTTGGTTCTATGACAGAGAATGAGCCAGAGAGTCCGGGTGACAGTGAGGAAGAAGGTAGCAGATCTTTAGCACGTTCTAAATCTTTTAGAGATGTGGCAGACTTACTTTCCCAATTATCAGGACATATTGTCTCGGGGACAAAGCGAAGTAAAAGATTGTGAGGCAAGAATTTTGCTCCCAGAAAATGAAAGTTGGATGATATGCCTTTAAGGACTCAGCCTAATACTGACAAAGAGGAAACATTGAGAGAGGTAGGTGCAGTCACTGAAGAGGGAGCACCCAGAGTTATTCTTGCTCCTTGGACACCATCTGAGCAGAAGTTCCCAAACGTTTCTGAGGATCCTGTGGGTTTTAATGAGATTTTGGATGGTATCATGATGGCATACAGTCCGACTGTGGGAGATGTAAGACATTTGTTTAGAGTACTTATGACATCTACTGACCGAACTAAATTTATCACTGCCTATAACGCTAGACAGAAATACGGGCACAAGCAGGTGGTACGCATCCATGGGAGACTGTAGAAGAAACAAGAATCGTAGGGCATTTGGGAACCTGGTATGATAATGTTAAAAATGTAATTATTGGGGCATCTACATTAACAATTGACTGGAAGAAAATGAACACAACAAAACAAAATAAGGAAGAAACAGTAAGTGAATGTGCTGATAGATTATTGAAAATGATTATGGGGTATGGAAGAATTGAAGGAGTAGAAACAAACGCAAGACTGGTTATAGTGGCTGCTAATTATGAAAGGTTTACATGCAGAAATAGGAATGCAAGTACAGACTATATGTGACTGGGGCAGAACATGCAGCGCAGTAAGGAAGCAAAGGAAAAAAATCAGGAAGACAAGTTCGCAAAGGAAAGTGTTAAATTAGAACAAGCTCAGACAGTGTTTTATTCACAGGATACAGCTGCTAAAAGACCTGTGTACTATTCTCAGAAAAGATTCAATAATAGGGACCAAGACCAAGGATGTAAATGTTATAATTGTAGAAAATTAGGACACTTTGCCAGGAATTGCAGAGCTCCTAGGAGAAATAACCATAATGATCGTTATCAGAACAGTGGTGACAGAGAGAGACTTTTGAAATAGGATTCTTTAATTTTGTTACAGGCATTGGCTGGAAAAAGGCAATAAGTAGAAATTATAATTTTGCCAATCCAAAAATAAGGTACACAACCCAAATTCCTAATGCCAGATTAACCAAGTATGAGTGCATACTGACTGGCACTGACATATGTCATCCCCAAGGTAGGGAAAATTAGTCTTTTCCCCAAAATGTGTTATTAGATTCTCAGGTATAATATGGTAAAAGGGTTGATTGTTTGCATAATCCCTGTGTGTCTGTGGTAATATCCTTCCCTCTTCACCACAGCAATAAGTGGCTATGAGTCAGGTTCTGATTAATTGTTGTGCCCATGACAAGAGCTGAAAAAATAAATAAAACGGACCTGAACATGCGAATGAATTTTAACTGAGTGAGTCCTACCTGTGTGAAAGTCTTATGTGAGAGTTGAATAATGAAAACGCCTTCTTATTATATGTATAAAAAAATTACTATCCAGAAAACTTGCAAGTTCTTACAAAAATAAGAATATAATCAATTGCTCGTGATGAAGTTTTATTTTTAATGATGTACACCCCCACTACAACACGAACTAACCAACACTGGGCAAAGGAGAGTTTGGGTGTCAGTGGTGAGAGGAGGATAAAGAAAGGGCAAATTCGGGAAGATCATTTGATCTTTACCATTTTTGAAATCAGCCAGGTCACTGGAAAAATAAGGATATTTATTGTTCTGGCCAGGTGATTTGTTTCCTTCACCAGAATGAAATTCTTCCCCCCTCAATTTCCACAGACAGAATCAGGTGAACACGTTACACAGGAATAACGGGCAGAACACATTCCAGACATGAAAGTTAAATAGAAGCTCAGTAGCTTCAAATTAAGTTTTAAACGCAGGTTAGTTATAATATGGGAAAAGGTAAGGACATTTTTATTAACTTAGTTTGCAGGATGAAACTGTTTTGTTTTCTTATTTATTAGAATAGGTGAGAAATATTTGTTTTCTTGTTATTTTTGTGAAAGTTGGTTGACTGTGTATGAGAGAAGTGTGAAATTCTGTTTGTTTTGTGTCTGTGTTCTGTGTCATGTTTTCTGTTTGTGTGTAACGAGTAAAAACATTTCAATTCTATTTGTTCTAATTAAGATATGTTTGGGAATTTTTTAAGATGCTGGTAAAAGCTCACAAGCACACTGTTTCAATTATATGTTAAGGGTATCTTGCCCATTGACAAGGTTACGTTTTTTGGGGGGATGCCGTGGAAATTTTAGCCTGCATTGGGCTGTGGCAGAAGCTCCATTTTTAAACTCTGAGCTACTCAATATGTAAATGTATATGTTAAAAAACAGGAATTAATAGTTGAAATACTGAAAAGTTAGTGTCTGTGCTGTTCAAGGACATTTGGCATAAAGCCCAGACAGCTAGCGGGCTATACGCCCAGAATGGAGCAACAGCTTCTGAAATTATTTTATTAATTAAATAGAATAACACTAAGTATGTATGTCTTTATTTGGATAGTCCCAGAAGTGTGCTCAGTGCTTCACAAAGAGGACAGTACAGGGAATTAGTGTGGAATCCTATACAAAATCATTTGTCTACTGTAAATGTAACTGAATACGTGACGTATTTTATAACTTCTTAGCACTTTCTCTCCAAAGGTGTCCCACTTTGAATCTTCATCTATAACCTAATTTTAAAGAATATATCTCTGAGCAATCCAGATGTTATTTTTTATTCTGATGGTTCCGGTCGGGGAGGTACAGTGGATAATATGGTGTCAAATCATTTTGTTCCCAGCATGAGGTTTTAAACGCAGATCTCCGGTCTCATTTTAATGTTATATACTGTTCACATAGCACATGCGTTATATGTGAACAGAGAGGGGGTAATTGATAATTGATTGGAGGGCCCCAGAACTTGTTAAGGCAGGATATGATTTATGGGAACAGTGTGGCATTTGCAGACAATATAATGTATTTGCAGTAATCTACAGATAGATTTTATTAGATGGGTTTTGGTTAAGGTCTACTGTCTATATGCGGACGCTAAGACAGTGGTAAAGAAATTGTTACAGGAATTTATTCCTAGATATGGAATACCATATAACATCTACTAAAAAAAAGAGGAACATAAATTATCTCTCTAGGACAGCGGTGCGCAAACTGTGGGGCGCGACCCCCAGGGGGGGCGCGAGACTGCCGACGGGGGGCGCGGGGTTTACAGAGGCCCCGCGCGCTTCCTGAAGGCACTTAAATTAAGTGCCGGGGGAGCTGCAGGGCCTCTGTAAACCATACTTACCCGTGGCTCCAGCGGCTTCCTCCCGGCGTCGCCATGGCAACGCGGCGTCAAAATGACGCTGCGAGGTCATGTGACGTCACGTTGCTATGGCAACGTGACGTCATTACGCCGGAGCGAGGGTAAGTTGGGGTTGGGGGGGGGCGCGGGAGTGAGGGGACAGCCGGCAGGGGGGCGCAGGGAAAAAAGTTTGCGCCCCCCTGCTCTAGGAGACACTTATGGGAATAAGTATGACATTCAGTAGTTCAAAGGAACTAACTAAGGACCATGTCATTGGTAATGAAACAATTCGCAAGTATTGTATGCAACTATTATATTTTTAGTAGTCTCTCCATGCACAGGTCAAAGTTACAGGTCAAAGTTGAAAGTGCACCTACTCGAGCCTGGATACTGGGTGATGGTTAAATCGTTTAAAAGAAAACACGCATTGCAGCCCAGGTGGAAGGACCCGTACCACGTATTGCTCATAACAAATACAGCTGTCAAGGTTGCAGAGCTCACCCCGTGGGTCCATTCGTGAATCGGCCCCAGAGTGTCATTTTACCCCTGTATAAATCATTAGTACGACCCCACCGTAAATATGGAGTA
The DNA here is from genome assembly GCF_040206685.1 of Ascaphus truei. Classification (NCBI taxonomy): domain Eukaryota; kingdom Metazoa; phylum Chordata; class Amphibia; order Anura; family Ascaphidae; genus Ascaphus; species Ascaphus truei. The sequence continues at coordinate 285,108,374 of NC_134487.1, forward strand.
GAGTTTTGGGCACCATTCTATAAGAAAGACAATATGGAACTGGAAAAAGTGCAGCGAAGAGCCAGCACATTAATAAAAGGGGACGGAAGGTCTGGTTTCTGAGGAATAACCAAGTTGCAATTGTTTTCACTAGAAAGAAGGTGTCAGAGGGAACGTGATCGTTATTTACAAACATCCGAAGTCAATACAAGGAACTTGCAATTGAAATGCTCATCCCAACCTGCCAGGCTACATTCTTTTCTCCCAGGTGTCTTCCCATTGTGTTGGCGTAACTGCAATACTATGGGAACTATATATGATCCTGCAGGTTAATATTCCTCATGATCCCCTATATACAATATTAGGGAAACCCATAGATAACCAAAATTAAAATGAAGCCAAAATAAGCTGGAAACAAACTACTGCATCAAGTAACTAATAAAATCTGGTATATAATGTAGTATATATGGGAAAACTCTCTGCTGCCTAAATGGCTCCACTTCCGTTTTCGTGCCGCCCACACCCCCCCCCCCCCCCCCCCCCTGGTTCCATGCTGGTATATCTCCGTACTTAGATTAAAAATACTCTGGTTACAGAACAGAAAGAGGGTGTCGTGTTACTTTTAGTTTATATACATTTCTATACATCCCTATATAACCCCATTAAATGTTTTATATAGGGATGTATAGAAATGTACATAAACTAAAAGTAACATAACATCCTCTTTTTGTTCTGTATCCCACCCCCCACCTTTCTTACAGAAAATTCAAATAAAGAACAATTTTACAAAAAGAACAAAAACACTCTGGACGTCGTGATGTACACCATGTTAAAACTGATATGTAATATATTGTGTAACACCTCTACCCCCGGCCAACAGAAGAGAGGACACACAGGAGTGTTTCACTAGCTCCTAAAGTGACATTTCGTATGTGTGTAGGTAATGCTCTGCAGTTACCTTGTATCTCAAGGGGCTGGAACCTCAGGGGGCTTGAACCTCAGGGTGCTGGAACCTCAGGTGCTGGAACCAGGGCAGGCAGTGTTGAGCAAGAGAAAGGAAAAGGCGCCGGGAACTTTTCTTTCCGTTTATTAACAGTCCGAATAGAGCAACAGAAGCGTTTTTTTAGGTTACAAAGATCTTTTCTTGTTACTTGCAGACACTTTACACTCAAGTTTCCTCAACCATGAGGCTTGTAGGCAGAGCAGCTCGTTCTCAAGCCTTTCACCTGCGACTGAAAACAGAACTGGAACCTTTCCCAGCAGCTCTTCAAGGTTTCATCAATGAGCCCCTGTGTGAAGATTCCAC
>NC_134487.1:285114658-285140262 GCF_040206685.1 Ascaphus truei
GACTGACGCACGCACACACCCTGACTGATGCACTCACACACCCTGACTGACGCACGCACACACCCTGACTGACGCACGCACACACCCTGACTGACACACGCACACACCCTGACTGACGCACGCACACACACTGACGCACGCACACACTGACTGACTGACGCACGCACACACACACACACACTGACTGATTGACGCACTGACTGACACACACACATACATACTGACGCACGCACACAACCCCTCACAGCCGCATGCACACAACCCCTCACAGCCACACGCACACATACACAGACTGACGCGCGCACACACACACACACACACACACACACACACTGACTGCTGCACACACACACACTGACTGCTGCACACACACACACTGACTGCTGCACTGACACACACACTGACACACACACACACACACTGACACAAACAAACACACACACTGACACACACACACACACACTGACACACACACACACTGACTGACACACACACACACACACTGACTGACGCACGCGCGCACCCCCCCACACCCACGCGCACACACACACAGACTGACGCGCGCGCGCACACACACAATGAATGGTACACACACACACACTGACACACACACACATACACTGACACACACACACACACACTGACACTGACACTGACACTAACACACACACACACACACACACTGACACACACACACACACACACACACACACACTGACAGACACACACTGACTGACACACACACACACACACTGACTGACACACACACACTTACTGACGCGCGCGCACACCCCCACACCCACACACTGACTGAATGACTGACTGACTGCCGCACGCACACACTGACTGACTGAGGCACACACACACGCACACACTGACTGTGTGTGTGTGTGCGTCAGTCAGTCTGTGTGTGTGTTTGTGTTTCTGCGTCAGACTCACTGACGCGCGCGCACACACACTGACTGACTGACGCACACACAATGACTGACGCACACACACTGCATGAAGCTGTAAAGGAGGGAGGGGGGGAACTGGATTGATGTGAATGGGGGACAAACAGAGAGAGGGGGAGGGGTGAGGAGAGAGAGAGGAGCGGGAACATTACATCCCGGGCAACGCCGGGTCTCTCAGCTAGTATAAAATAAACGTAAAGAGAGGGTGCATACCATTCAATGATGGATACAAAAAAAGGAACAACAGGACAGTCACTCTTATACTCCCAGAAAGTGAATATATATATCATTTACGTGAATCACTATCCGTATTTGAAGTGTGTGTGTATATAAATATATATATATACATACAAATGAGCATACAGTAATATTTCCATTTGCTATTTGCCTTGCTATGGAGGGTTTTTGTCACTTTTTTACTCACATAACTTCACATATACATACATATATAATATATATAATATATATAATATATATATATATATATATATATATATGCAGTGGAAGTGTATTGTGTGTATTTACCTACACACTCACTCCACATTTCAGTAACATACATATACATCTAAATAATATTCACATATACACGTTTGCTATAAATGGAATTATTACAATTTTACATTATATACACGTGCAATGAATGGAATAAACACTGTAATAAGTTTGAAATCGCCTATCCGAGCTGCTATGCATGGCTGATCCCTTTTCTCCAGCTTCCTTGAATGTACTATGAGGAAGATCATGTGACCAGATGCTAGTGCACGTTTAGAGAGAGGGAGGGCAGTGCTGACAAAGGGGTGTGCCTGGGTTTGTGACAGGCATGAAGGGGCAGTGCCTAAGCAAATGCTTGTTAAAATAGAATACAAGAAAATTGGTCTTTCAAAGTTGTTTTTTTAAAAACAGAAAATGCTAAAAGTATTATTTCTTACTACAGAACTGATTTATTAAAAAAAACACACATGCAGGATATAGACTGAACTGCAGCTTTAAAGGCATGTAAGAGGATGTAACCCCTTACCTCCCTGTAGGGACCAGGATTTACTAAGAAAACTCTAGCATACCCCAAGGGTGCTACATTGTATGTATACACATGCTGCTCCCCTCTTCTGCTCCACCCCCCCTGTGATTTTACCCTAAACTGGGAGGCACAAGATTATTTAGGGGGGGCGCCGGCTGCGTGCGGGGAAACCTGGGGGCGGGCAGAGCTGTGCACGGGCAGCCAGAAGCTCCGTGCTGAGGCTGCTTCTCTGCTCTGTCTTGCAGAGGGGGCGGGGCCTTGCTGCGGGGGCGGGGCTTTCCTTCCCTGCACACAGACATCCCCTCCTCCTCCTGTGTTACCCGTCCCAGTTTTCAGCAGCATGGGGGACCGGAGCAGGCTTACAGTAGTACTTCCTCCCCCAGGTGAAAGTCTGTGACTTATGATTGTGTGTTGTGTCTGTCTGTCTTGTGTGTTGTGATTGTGTGTGGTGTGTTGTGATTGTGTGTTGTGCCTGTGTTGGTTGTGATTGGTTGTGTCTGTGTGTGTGTTGTGATTGTGTGTGTTGAGTGAGTGTGTGGTGATTGTGTGTGTTGGTTGTGATTGATTGTGTGTTGTGATTGTGTGTGTGTTGTGTCTGTGTTGGTTGTGATTGTGTGTGGTTGTGATTGATTGTGTGTGTTGTGATTGTGTGTGTTGTGATTGTGTGTGTGTGTTGGTTGTGATTGATTGTGTGTGTGTGTTGTGTCTGTGTTAGTTGTGATTGTGTGTGTGTGTGTTGTGATATTAGTGTGTGTTTTTGTGAGTGTATATGTGTGTTGTGCCTGTGTTGGTTGTGATTGTGTGTTGTGTCTGTCTGTGTGTGTGTTGTGATTGAGTATGTGTTGTGATTGTGTGTGTTGTGATTGAGTGAGTGTGTGTTGAGTGAGTGTGTTGTGATTCAGTGTGTGTGTTGTGATTGAGTGTGTGTGTTGGTTGTGATTGATTGTGTGTTGTGTGTGGATTGTGTGTGTTGTGATTGAGTGAGTGTGTGTTGAGTGAGTGTGTTGTGATTCAGTGTGTGTGTTGTGATTGAGTGACTGTGTTGGTTGTGATTGTGTGTTGTGTGTGTGTTGTGATATTAGTGGGTGTTGTGATTGAGTATGTGTGCTGTGTCTGTGTTGTGATTGTGTGTATGTGTGTTGTGATTAAATGCAGCGGTGCGCAAATTGGGGGCGTACGGTCTCCAAAGCTTGGCGCTTCGGGAAACAAACAAAATTGACTTTGAAGCACGCTCAGCAGCAGTCAATGCATACACACAAAACACAGCCACACAAACACACACAATAATAGCCCCGATCCATGCCCCCCCCCCCTCCCTCCCCGCTCGTGATTGCAAAATGATGCAGGAAACCCTGTGCTCATGCTTGGAGAGCTGGTGACATCAAGTATTTAGACATATTTGTATTTACATCGTATACCGTTCAATAAAGGTTTTTTTTTTTTCATGTGATTGATTACATCAGGCAGGGGGGCCTGAGAAATTGCATGGATGAAAAGGGGGGCTCGGCATAAAAAGTTTGCTCACCCCTGCCCTAATGTATGGACGTCCCCCATTCCCTTTTTCTTTTGAGTACAGCACCCCCAGTAACCCTGCAAGACCATTAATAAAAAAAACGTAAGTAATAAAAAACGAAAATAAATTGTCATCTCTTGGTCAGTACAAATGACACAAGGTCATAATCCTCAGAGCTTATAGGTAAAGAAATGTCCCCTTTATAGAAAGAGACTATGCTAGAAAACACAGGAGATGTCTTTAAGAAAAAAAATGAGACCTCTTTTGAGAAAATATAAGGTATACGGGGATATGCCAAATAAGTTGGACATATAAAGGGAATTGATCTAGGGACAAATCTGACTCAATCAGGCAGGAATCTCTACTTCCCCTTGTGATACAGTAATTGGTAAATGTGTCACTGGGGTTTTTGTTGCTTCCTCTGGATCAATAGAATTATAAATATAGGATGGGGATCTCGGCCGATTAAATTTAACATAAGTTGAAAAGGTCAATGAAGATAACGTTATGTCTCTTTCCCACCTGATGTACTATGTTGCAGTACCAGTTAATAATGCAATCAGGATGTGAGGAATGAAGGAACTTAGTGACCAGCGATGAGAAGATCCAGGGATAGAAACACTACTTCAAACACTAGGGGGCAGTACAGACAAACCGTACATAGAGTGGCACAGAGCACGGTGTAGAGCAGTGATGATGATGATGAACCTCTGGCACATAGTGGCACAGAGCACGGTGTAGAGCAGTGATGATGATGAACCTCTGGCACATAGTGGCACCTGAGCTGGCATGCCGGCTTGGAGTTTTGTGTGGGGAGGTTTGGGCGGGCCTCTTACCTTCTCCAGCGCGGCATCTCCTCCTATGATGCTGCGTCATGATGTCACGGTGTCATGTGACAGGAGGACTTACAGAGGCCCCGCGCTCTCTCCCGGCAATCGGTTTAATTGTTGTTGTTGCCTATGTAACCGCGTGGGCTCGGTGCCGTGGCACCAATGGCATCGCCATCAAGGATTCCAATCCTCTCACTTCCTTCCTCCTGCAGACGGAGGGTAGTACTGAGTACTGTTAGTGAGGGTGGGTGGGAGAGGAGGGTGTCAAACCACTTCAGTGAGGAAAGTAGGTTGACAATACATTGCAGTTCATCATGTAACATAGGTAACCTGAAAACATGGAGGAGCAAACCACCCGCTACAAAACAAGCAAACTCCCCGGCACTCCCGCGGAAAAGTAAGCTTCATTTGAGGCGCACAGCCGGTCTGATCATTTTAATACCAAATTGTATAGATGTGACTGTATCAACACCTCTGCGGTTTGTGATACTTATTTAATGGACTAACACAAACTTCAGGTGCTGTGCCCCCCTGCCTGCTCTCCCCCAGTACTCCCTCCCCCCCCCCCCTTACAATTGTGTCAGTGTCAAATGACGCCGCGACATCACGTGACCCTGCCACGTTGCCATAGCGATGGGCATCAAATGACGTCACCTGACCCCACTGCGTCATTTGATGCTGCATTGCCATGGTGACGCATCGCCCGAAGCCGGCTGAATCACGGTAAGTGGCAAATGTTGTTAGTCCACTAAAAACGCCTTTCCCTAATGTTACTTTTATGTCTGAAGCGCTTATTCCCATTATGTGTTATATTATTATCTCACGTGTATTAGTGCTGTGACGCGCTGTGTACATGGATGGCGCTCTATGAATAAAGATATACATACATCAGTGTGATCACATGACATGGAAGTGCCAGTCACTGGTGCCGCCGTGCTCCCGGCACTGTAATGGTTAAAGCTGCAATCCCACGTGGGATTGCCTTTTTTTACAGCTCCCCTTACCCGGGGCTGGTCTGTGGTCCCACGCTGTCTGGAGACCCCCAAGTTCAAGAGATAGTTGTAGTTGGTTTGTGCCGGTTTTTACATACACAAAAACAAAAAAGTATGGCTTAATATGTCCACCTATCGAAAGCCGTGGCCCCATCACCCGATGGCATCATCACCTGAAAGCCTCATCACCCAATGATAACATCACCCAATGGCATCATCACCTGAAAGCCTCATCACCCAATGGCATCATCACCTGATAGCATCATCACCTGAAAGCATCATCACCTGAAAGCATCATCACCTGAAAGCATCATCACCTGATAGCATCATCACCCAATGATATCAACAACCAATAACATCATCACCTGAAAGCATCATCACCTGAAAGCATCATCACCCAATGATTGGGCCAAAAAAAATAACATAAAACAAGGTGGCTTGGAATGTTATCTGTGGGTGAAGCCTAACCCTAACATATATTATATATCCGCAATGTGCAGATGTTCTTACTGTTAAAATAAATCAAATGTACTGTGTGTTATGTATAGGATTGCCAGGTGTTCAGTATTGAACCGGACTGTCCTGTATTTGGACACTGTCGAATAAAACATTAGAGGCAATACTGGACATGTATAGTACCACTGTGTCACCACTGGGTGGAGCTAAATCTCTACTTTACTATTAACTCCTAGTGTACTTTTAATAACCACACCAGGGGAGGGGGGGGGGGGGGGTTAAACACGTATGTGTGTCTGTGTGTGTGTGTATATAGGAAATAACCGTGCTAGTCCAGTTGCGATAGTGCAGAATAAATGAGTTCTTCAGTATTAGGTGATACCTTTTTTATTTGGACCAACAATTTGTCACAGGACAAGCGTTCGAGAGTTCTCCTCTCTTCACGCATGATCTAACCAAGGAATATACAAAGCAACTCATGAATCTCCTCAAGACATTCCCTAATCACCTGCAACCACAATTGAAGCAACTAATACCTGACAACCCAGGAGTTGGGATCTTCTACATGCTTCCCAAAATCCACAAACCAGGAAACCCCGGCAGACCTATTATAACAGGAATGGATACACTCACGGAACAAATATCAGGCTTAGTGGAGAATATCCTCAAACCTTTAGTCAGAAGCACCAACAGCTTCATACAAGATACCACAGATTTTCTCAATAACCTTAACAACATCAACCAACTACCATCCAACACACTGCTAGTTACCATGGATGTAGAATCCCTTTACACTTTACAGCAACATCCCCCACAAGGATGGTATTGAGGCATGCCTGCAATTCCTTACAACATCTCCCCTGGATCAGAAATACAGCGCTGATGTAATTACCAAACTGATAGAATACATCCTCACACACAACTACTTCAGCTTCAACAAGGAAATGTACCTACAACTAATGGGGACTGCAATGGGTACCAAGATGGCACAGTAATATGCCAATCTTTTCGTGGCAAATCTTGAACAAAGATTCCTAACTACATGCCTCCACAAACCCTACAAATCCTACAGATACATTGATGACCTGTTTATAATATGGACAGAGGGTGAAGGAAACCTAAAACAATTCTACGAATCCCCGAACTCATTCCATCCATCAATTAAACTCAACATTGATTATCCGGCAAACCTAGTAAACTTTCTAGATACAACAGTAACACTGAAAAATGGCAAACTACACACATCTGTATACAAGAAACCAACAGACAGATGCATATACCACCACAACTCCAGCTCCCATCCCATTCATACAAAACAAGGTATCATACACAGCCAGGCTATAAGATACCACCGCATATGCTCTGACACTGAAGACAGAAACAGGCATCTCACAACCCTGACCGAATCGTTCAGACAGAAGGGATACAAACCAAAGACTATTACCAGAACTATTACATCTGCACTAAAAGCCCCACGAGAACACCTGCTACAATACAGACAGAAAGAACCTACCACACGCACACAACTAGTGGCCACATACAACCCTACCCTAGAGGGAATACGAAAAATAATCAGAGATCTACAACCCATGCTGGCAGAGGATGTGACATTAAAATAAATCTTTCCCACACCCCACATGCTTGCGTTCCGGCAACCACCAAACCTCAAACAGAAATTAGTCAACAGAAAACTTCACAACAAACTTAAAGACACAGATAATGGCACAAAACCGTGCAACAACACACGTTGCAAACTCTGCAAACATATATGCCAAGATCCCACAGCCACTCACAACCATGGAACACTCAATGTAAAAGGATCATACAGCTGCACATCCAGGAATGTGGACTATATGATTCAATACAACAAATGTGACCAAGGATGCTACATTGGGGTAACCAGCCAAAAGCTTCAAGGCAGAATGAATATGCACAGACACTCTATACAATACCATGAAGAAGGCAGATACTGCTCACCTGTGGGACATCACTTTTCACAGCCAGATCATTCCATAAATGATTTAAAAATCAAAATCCTCAATGAATGTTTGAACGCACCCAAGAACGGAAAACATTTGAACTCAGAATGATAAGACTCTTTGACATCAAAACAGGAGGACTAATGGGGTTTCTCACAAACTATAACAATTGTTTATAATTACACTGCCTGCCTCTCTGCTAATGTTCTTATCAACTCCCCCTCCCCCCCACAGCATCCCCTTCCCCCTCCATGCTGTTACTTGTCACCGTTTTATTACCCTACAAGTGTACTCTACAGACATCCCTTTCCCACCCACCCTTATCTAAACCTGCTTTTTTTTCTGCATTCTAAACCCCTGTTTTAGCATTGACTCCTGTGTAAACCAGTATTGCTGACCTGAGGAAGAGAGGAGAACTCTTGAAAGCTTGTCCTATGACATAAATTGTTAGTCCAAATAAAAAAGGTATCACCTAATACTGAAGAACCCATATATACCACCGCGCCCCCCCCCCCCCAGAAATCTCCCGCCCCCCAGTTTGCACACCCCTGACTTATCTAATTGTGTGTGTGTGTACACACACACACACAATTAGATAAGTCAGGGGTGTGCAAACTGGGGGGCGGGAGATTTCTGGGGGGGCGCGTGGTTGCAGAGGCCCCGCGCTCTTCCTCACGGCATTTAAATTAAATGCGGGGGATCGCGTGAGGCCTCTGTAACCTATAACTTACTGAGATTCAGCCAGCTGCCGGCACGTCGCCATGGCAATGCGGCGTCCAATGACGCTGCTGGGTCAATAGGCAAGGGGGCGCAGCTGCAAAAGTTTGCGCGCCCGAGATATGTTATAGTGGGTTAAAACAGTGATGAAAAACCCTCCACCGTTAGCTTACCGCAAATAAAAATATCACTTGTGAGCACATTCACATGTCATGGACAGATCTGCAACCTTACTTATCGCCATTATCACCCAGCATACAGTGCTTCCACTGCAACAAGGGATTCTGGGAAATGACATGCAAATGAGCACACTGTGCGTAGGTTTACTGGCTATGCATCAAAACCCAGGCTGTGCTGCAAGCTGTGTAATGCAGCGAGCATAGGCTTATAAGGGTTCCGTGTAAAAATGGACGAGGCAAAAGGTGTCACTGTGTGCTCATTTGCATGCCATTTACTTTTCTTGTGCAAACTCCTTTTCACATCGAGTTGTAACGCCCGGAACATTGTGGGGTTTTTTGTTGTTGTGACGTTAGGGTTTCAGGCCCTGACGGTTTGAAACGTGTTTGTTTTGCCGAGCAAAGCATTTCCGTTCACCCTGGCAGTGAAGGGGTTACATGGCGGCAGAGGATGGCTGAGAAGGTGTTGCAGGACTGAATGGTTTTTATCCTGGTACAACTTGAACTCTCCCGGGCATTGTGTGTGTAAGTGGGTCAGTGTTACAATGTAACTTATACGGCAGCTGCCTCCCCCGCTCCTGACCCAGCTGGTTTGAGCCAGAACGTGGAACAATGAGGGGACGGGCCACCTCGGGGAGGTGACAGCCTGCAGCTGACTGTGCATTCACTAGAGGTCACTGTCACCCATAGACACAATGAGGTTACATACAGTGGCCCGTGGTGTGAAAAGCTGCAACACGGGACATAGATATCCTCAACTTTCACTGCCAAGGGAAACGTTTATCAGGGAGAAAGTACAATTTCAAGATAATTGTCAGGGGGCCTTCCATGTGATCTTATACTATATTAGTGAAAGCACTGTATGCCTGCATGCATGCCAGCCTGCATGCCTGCTGGATGTCCGGTGTCCCTAGGGGAAATCTCATTGGTCCCTTGGGCCGCCCCCCGCACACCTCTCATTGGCCTGAGGCGGAGTGACGGCCCAAAGGACACACAGGGACACAAACACACACACAGGGACACACACAGGGACACACACAGGGACACACACACACACACACACACAGGGACACACACAGGGACACACTCACACACTCACACACACACAGGGACACACACAGGGACACACACACACAGTAGGGGGGGGTGTACATTAGCAGCATGTATAACCCGGGGGGGGGGGGCTCACATACCCGCCGGAGCCTCCGCCTCTTCCTCCCCGAAATCAGCCTCCAAACCCGCGCGCACCTCCTCCTCTCCCCGTGTCTCCCGCGCTTTCAACCCCCCCCCCCCCCCCCGGCGCCGCTACAGTCAGCGGAGGAGCGAGTGCCCGGGACACAGCGGGGGAGCGGCCACAACAAGCTGCCTCTCGCCTCAGATACACGTGGGAGCGGCCGAACGGGTGAGTGAGCGGCCTTCACCCACCCCTCACCCCCCCTTCAAATCACCTCCCCTCCACCCCCCCCCCCCCCGGCGCCGCTACAGTCAGCGGAGCGAGCGAGCGCCCGGGACACAGCGGGGGAGCGGCCACAACAAGCTGCCTCCCGCCTCAGATACACGTGGGAGCGGCCGGACGGGTGAGGGAGCTGCCGGACGGGTGAGTGAGCGGCCGGACGGGTGAGGGAGCGGCCTTCACCTCCCCTCACCCCCCTTCACCTCCCCTCACCCACCCCTCACCTCTCCTCACTCCACTTCCCTTCCCTTCCACCTCCCTCCACCTCCCCTCCACCCCCCCTCCACCCCCTTCACCTCCCCTTCACCCCCCCCCCCCCACCTCCCCTTCACCCCCCCCACCTCCCCTTCACCCCCCCCCCACCTCCCCTTCACCCCCCAACTCCCCTTCACCCCCCCCCACCTCCCCTCCACCCCCCCCCACCTCCCCTCCACCCTCCCCTCCACCCCCCCCCTTCACCTCCCCTCCACCCCCCCCTTCACCTCCCCTCCACCCCCCCCTCACCTCCCCTCCACCCCCCCCTTCACCTCCCCTCCACCCCCCCCTTCACCTCCCCTCTACCCCCCCCCCTTCACCTCCCCTCACCCCCCCCCTTCACCTCCCCTCCACCCCCACCCTTCACCTCCCCTCCACCCCCCCCCCTTCACCTCCCCTCCACCTCCACCCTTCACCTCCCTCCACCCCCACCTTCACCCCCCCTTCACCTTCCCTTCACTCCCCCCTTACAACCTCCCACCACCTCCTCACCACCTCCACCCCCCTTCCCACCTCCCCCACCCCCCTTACCAACTCCCCACCACCTCCCCCCCCCTTCCCACCACCTCCCCCCCACCCCCCCCCCCCCTTCCCACCACCTCCCCCCCACCCCCCCCCCCCTTCCCACCACCTCCCCCCCACCACCTCCCCCCACCCCCCCCCCTTCCCACCACCTCCCCCCCACCACCTCCCCCCCACCCCCCCCCTTCCCACCACCTCCCCCCCACCTCCCCTTCCCCCCCCCCTCCCCTTCCCCCCCACCCCCCTCCTTCCCACCACCTCCCCCCCACCCCCCCCCCCTTCCCACCACCTCCACCAACACCCCCCCCCCCCCCCACCCCCCCCCCTTCCCTGAGGCGGAGTCACGGGCCAAAGGACACACAGGGACACAGACACACACACACACACGTAGACACACACACACACACACACAGACGTAGACACACACACACGTATACACACACACACACGTATACACACACACACGTATACACAAACACACACACGTAGACACAAACACACACACGTATACACAAACACACACACGTAGACACACACACACACGTAGACACACACGTAGACACACACGTAGACACACACGTACACACGTACACACACGCACGTAGACACACACACACGTACACGTAGACACACACACACGTACACGTAGACACACACACATGTACACGTAGACACACACACACGTACACGTAGACACGTACACACACACACACACACATGTACACGTAGACACGTACACACACACACATGTACACGTATACTCACACACATGTACACGTACACACACACATGGAGACATACACACACACACATGGAGACATACACACACACACATGGATACATACACACACACACATGTACACATACACACACACGTATACACTCACACACGTATACACACAGGTATACATACACATAATGTATACACACACACACATGTATACACACACATGTATACACACACACACATGTATACACACACATGTATACACACACACATGTGTATACACACACATGTGTATACACACACATGTGTATACACACACATGTCTACACACACACATGTGTACACACACACACACATGTGTACACACACACACGTGTACACACACACATGTGTATACACACACACGTATACACAAACACACACACGTAGACACAAACACACACACGTAGACACAAACACACACACTTAGACACACACACACATACACACACACGTAGACACACACGTACACACACACACACACACACACACGTACACACACGCACGTAGACACACACACGTACACGTAGACACACACACATGTACACGTAGACACACACACACATGTACACGTAGACACGTACACACACACACACATGTACACGTAGACACGTACACACACACACACATGTACACGTATACTCACACACATGTACACGTACACACACACATGGAGACATACACACACACACATGGAGACATACACACACACATGGAGACATACACACACACACATGTACACACACACACACACACGTATACACTCACACACGTATACACACAGGTATACATACACATAATGTATACACACACACACATGTATACACACACATGTATACACACACATGTATACACACACATGTATACACACACACACATGTATACACACACACATGTATACACACACACACATGTGTATACACACACACATGTGTATACACACACACATGTGTATACACACACATGTGTACACACACACATGTGTATACACATACATGTGTATACACACACATGTATATACACACACATGTATACACACACACACATGTATACACACACACACGTATACACACACACACACACACATGTGTATACACACACATGTGTACACACACACAAATGTACACACACACACACACACACACACATACAATGTATACACACAAACATGTATACACACACACAAACATGTATACACGTGTATACACACATGTGTATACACACACACACGTATACACACACACAATATATACATACACACAATGTATACACACACACGTGTATACACACACACACGTGTATACACACACACGTGTATACACACACACACACGTGTATACACACACGTGTATACACACACACATGTGTATACACACACATACGTGTATACACACACATACGTGTATACACACACACGTGTATACACACACACACACGTGTATACAAACACACGTACACATACACACACACACACATGTATACACACACACACATACAATGTATACACACAAACATGTATACACACACACACCCCAGCACCACCACATCAGCACACCGGTATCCCATGCCCCCCCAGCACACTGGCATTCTCGGCTCCCCACCATTCCCAGCCCCCATCAACACCATCAGCACCCACACATCGCCACCTTTGCACCTCCCCCATCGGCACACCCACATCCGCACCCCCACATCAGCACCAAACCCTCCCAAATCAGCACACCAATACAATCACCATCAGTACAGCCACAGCAGCACTACCACCGCACATGGGCCGCGTGGACCACTCCCCACCCAAATGCCACACCCACACCACAAACATCCCGGGCAACGCCGGGGCTCTCAGCTAGTATATATATATATTTTTTACACACCATAATTATATATATAATTGTATGTGTGTGTATCTATATATATATATATAGATACACACACATAAAATTATACATATAATTATGGTGGGTAAAAAATATATATATATTATATATATATATCCCCTGGACTGAACCCCAAGAGGATTCTGGGTAAAAAGAGAACCTGTATGCGCAATGAGCAGCACACATCCTACCTAGTTGTGTCCTCCGGAATGTCTGAGACGGAATGCTGGCCTGAAACACACCCCACAGATACTGGGCCCGGGAAAGAAGGGCATTATGCTTGGGAAAAGAGAACAGTTACAGAAGTATTACAGCAAATAAAAATCCCCCTTGTGAGCACATTCACGCGTCTCAGACAGGTCCGCAATCCTGCTTTACCCCATTATCTCTTAGCGTACCGTGCTTTCACTGCAGCCGGGGATTCTGGGTAATGTCATGCAAATGAGCACACAGTGTCACTGGGAAGTATTACAAAAGATAAGAAGCTAGGATGGGCAGGGAGCAGGCGCAGAACGTGGAACGAGTGACGTAGTGCAAGTGCTTTTTGCAAAGGGTAGAAGTATTGCGCCCCGAGAACGATTCCCTTGTCTTGCCCAGGGAGGAGCGCGCTTGTATGTATGCATGTCTTTATTTACATAGCGCCATTAATGTACATAGCGCTTCAGAGCAGTAATACACGTAATAATCATACAAATAACAAATAATACAAATAACACAAAGGGAAGAAGCGCTTCAGGCATAAAAGTAACATTTAGGAAAAGGAGTCCCTGCTCCGAAAAGCTTACAATCTAATTAGTAGGTAGGCAGAACGTACAGATACAGTAGGAGGGCGCTTGACTGTTCTGTCCTGCACACAAAGGATTAAACTGGCTGTGTTACTTCTAATGATGCTGTGCTCATAATAATCTATTTCTACTCTGGGAAAACATCTCTGTGTCAGCCTCACCTTTTTACAAATATATATGTAGCCAGGACTGGTTCTTGGCTACCAGTCTGCCCTCACTGGCAGTAAGCCCTGGTAAGAGGAGGCCTGCCAGTCCTTATCATGGGGTTTCCCCACTCCCTGCAGTGCCCTTGAGTGACAGGGGGGAGGTGGGACCAGGGCTGGGTTCACCCAATCCTGGGTCAGACCTGGTGCCCTCCTCCTGGCTGTACTTAAAGGGAGTGCTACCCAAATTTAGGCAGTGCCTCTCCCCACTTGAGAGTGGCAGGTCACACACTGGTTGCCTGAATACTGGCCTTCCCTGTTCCTCTTCCCCTTGGGGGAGAGTGAGTGTGCACCTTTCCTCTGATCCTGATAGACTAGAGGATCAGGGAAGAGCAAGGACTGCTGCGGGGGCCCTTGACCCGTAGTGCAGGTCCAGGGACCATCCTACAGCTGGAGATATCACCAGAAACTGCATTGAGCTGAACAGAATAAACCGTTCCTGTTTCATATACCTCCTGCCTGGTGTGTGATCTTACTGGGGAAGGAGAGGGGATTATTTCTTTGATAGGAGATCGCCTCCTTACATCTGGAGCCTGCAGCAGATGGAGGCGCTGCACTGCTAGAGAACCATGCTGGGTATGTACCCCAGAAACCTGTCCAGTGTCCCCACAAACATCGGCGGACGACTCAGCCCTCCTGCTTACTGACAGGTAGCATGCACCACACACGCTGTAATGGCAGAATCTCCCATCGGGTGGGGGAAACACCGTTACATATATATTATATACTTATGTAGCCCCCTTTCCCTACGCCTAAGGGAACTATGTAGGTAGCTACGTGTGCTGCTGTACCCGTCTGCTCACAGGAGGCCTAAGCCTCCGCCTCTGGGAGCCTGGGGTGAGCTCTGTCTCCTTGCGTGCAGCGCCTCCACCTATGGGGGATCCCAGCGTTGGCGGGATAACCCCTCACAGGAACCAATACACAGTAAAGAATAATACACCACACAATGTATGTAACTAAGGTTCACTGTATACACATACTAACACATATACACATATTAACACATACACACATACTAACACATACACACATACAATAACGGCAATAACTGTACCCACAGTGTACACCCAGTGATCCAACACGTGGTGGTTCCCACAAAGTACTGTGGGTGCTATGGCACCAATACCCCTGGTGTCCTGTCACAGCAATTCCCACCCAAGTGTGAGGTAGCGTTACCCCCTGTGGATGTAGGTGCACGTTGGGTACCTGCCTGGGTACTCCAGTACCCAGGTGCTGCTTGGCGTAGTGAGCTGGAGCGGGTCCGACGCAGCGGGACCTCCAACACAAATCCCCTCTCTCCTAAGGGGTCCGGATCATCCTCGCCGTGTGAGCTCCATGTCTATGGAGCCTGTAACCTGGTCCCGGGCCGCAGGGTACCGCATGGCTGTCCGGCCACCGGTGCAACAGTACTGGTAAGGGGAAGAGTCCCTATCTGGGGCCTTCCCTGCAATACTACATCGCTAGTGGCTCAGGGCCGGGTCTGGTGCCTGGGGGCAGAGTTCTGGCCTAGTCCAGGAGCTACTGGGGAGAAAGAGGGGCATATTGGAAGAGGGAGGAGATGGGGGGAGAGGGGAGAGAGGGGATGGGGGAGTGAGAAAGGGTGGGATGGGGAAGAGAGAGAGGGGAGATGGGAGAGAGAGAGAGAGAGAGAGAGGGGAGAAGGGATGGGAGATGGGGGAGTGAGAGGGTGGGATGGGGGGGGAGAGAGAGAGGAGATGGGGAAGAGAGAGAGAAGGGAGATGGGGGAGTGAGAGGGGATGGGGGAGAGGGGAGAGAGATGGAGGAGTGAGAAAGGGTGGGATGGGGAGAGAGGAGAGATGGGGAAGAGAGAGAGATGGGGGTGATGGGGGAGAGGGGAGATGGGGGAGGGGGGCGATGGGGGAGAGAGACAGAGGGGATATGGGGGAGAGAGGGGGGCGATGGGGGAGAGAGAGAGGGAGATGGAGGGGAGACGGGAGATGGGGGGGAAGAGAGGGAGAGAGAGCGCGGAGAGATGAGAGAGAGCGCGGAGAGATGGGGGAGAGAGCGGAGAGATGGGGGAGAGAGAGGGGGGTCGATGTAAGCTTAGTGTGTAAAAATATCACCTCCTCATAGGCACAATTTACCCCTTCCACCCCACTGATGATCGGTGCAGCCTGGGTCTTGCAGTAAGATTTAAAAAGTCTTCTAACATATTGAGTTTGACCGGCCTAATCTAGGGCCTTCCGGGGACACCCCCCGCCTGCCGCTGTTGAGTGGGGGATTATGGGGGAGAGGTATTAGGGAGCCTAACATTGGGGCCCAATAGTAAAGGTAAATAGTATATAGTGTAGTAAAATCTTATACTACTAATAATAATAATATGAATTCAGTGTGTAAGGTTCAATCCAAAACGCAAAGAAATTATATTACATATTTTGATAAAGTCATACTCCAAAGACAAAAACCTTTTTGTTCACAGGTCCTTGAACTAGCCTTCAACGTGGGTCAAAAACATATGGCCACGAGTGGCCACGCTCCATCCAGGATGTGTGGATGGAACATAT
Organism: Ascaphus truei; assembly: GCF_040206685.1. Classification (NCBI taxonomy): domain Eukaryota; kingdom Metazoa; phylum Chordata; class Amphibia; order Anura; family Ascaphidae; genus Ascaphus; species Ascaphus truei. The sequence goes on from NC_134487.1 coordinate 285,131,676, forward strand.
AAAATTATCCCAGTAACCTCTCATGTTCCAGTATAGGACAAACTGGAAATATTGTAACAGCGGGAACACATACACAAAATGTATGTGTTCCGTTTGACCCCGCTGATCACGGGAGAGGGGGAGCAGCAGAGGGATACCATCGTTTTCTGAATACAGAGGGATTTTTGGGACTGCGCATACTTTTCTTTCTATTGTAACAGCGGGGAATATTATTCAGAGGTCAAACTACTTTTTACAATTAAAGAAAAATAAAAAAATATCAAGCACCCCGTCATGTAACCCCGTATCACCATCCGAATGTTTGTTTCATAGTATAATGTAGTGTAGACCCGGTCTCATTTCGCCCCCAGAGACCCCCCCTCCGTGAGTGCCGAGCGGTCGCGGGGTGCCGCCGGAGGCAGCGACGGACCCGCCGGCACAACTCAAAGGTGGGGGCCGGAGCAGGGAGCGCTCCGAGTCCTGGGAGTCTCGGCGGCGCACCCGGCTAGCGGGGGCCGCCATTGCCGATGCGCGCGCATGCGCCGTGATCGCACATGCGCGGGAACAGCTAGAGAGTTGCGGCGGCCATTAGGGACTCGCACATGCGCAGGACAAATGCGCACGCGGGCCCCAATGCAAAGGCAGCCTCCACGGGCCTACAAGTCCCATGAGGCATAGGGAGGCAGGCACCAGGTGCCTCATAGCAGCCAATGGGAGCGCAAGGTTACTGGGAGAGCAGATAGATACATTTCGCGGGCTTTGGAGCCAAGGAGTTGGAGCTGGGAGCAGGAGGGGGGAGGAAGGGGTGTAGGGAGCAAGTGGGTCCTGCACCAGGTAAGGTTTCCCAGATTCCAGGCAGGCCCCAATCCCCACCAGGGTAGTGGGGTTGGTACTGAGGGATGGCCCCTAGGTTAGGGACCCTGCTCCTAAGGTGTGGGTGAGTGTGCAGTCTTGTCAGCGTCACGGCTGTCAGTGCTGTGTGCGCTGACGAGTAGGCACAGTGTGTGTGTGCAGCACGGTTGCTGCAGGTTAGGCCTCGGTCCCGCTGCGCTCGTTGGCGCGGGCGGCAATGTCGCGAGTTCCCCACCAGCAGAGGAATCCTCGCGAGCCGGTCCCGGTCCCCACTGGCGGCACAGCTGACTACACGCTGTCGCGCGTCAGCCGCTGGAGACACCAGAGAATGGTGTTTTCTAGCTTTGACGCGTGACGTGTGTGGCTGTGAGCCAATGGGGAGGGGAGGCTTCGGGAGGAGGAGAGGCTTCGGGGAGCGGGGAGGAGTGTGGAGTGAAAGCAGGTGAGTGCCTTTCTCTGTGTGTGTGTCTGAGTGCGTGCGTGCCTGTCTGTGTGTGTATGTGTCTGAGTGCGTGAGTGCCTGTCTGTGTGTGTGTGTGCCCGAGTGCCTGCCTCTGTCTGTGTGTGTGTGTGTGTGTGTATGAGTGCGTGAGTGCCTGCCTGTGTGTGCGCGCGTGTGTGTGTGTATGAGTGCGTGAGTGCCTGCCTGTGTGTGTGTGTGCGCGTGTATGAATGAGTGCCTGCGTGTGTGTGTTTAAACTTACCTTCCAGCTCCAGCCCGAGTCCGTGGAGGGAGGGGGGGGAGAGTAGCGGGTCCCTCCGCTCAAGCCACGCCCCCCCTCCCTGTCAAACCGCCCACCTCCCGATCAAACCTCCCACCTCCCGCCCACCTCCCGCTCCGGCTCCCGCTCCCTACAGACCGCAGATCGCGGTCTGTGTATCTCAGCGCACCGCCTGTCAGCAGCGCAGGTGCGCTGACTCTGGGAGCGGGGCCTTAGCCTTAAGCAGAGAAGCTAGTGAGAGGGGATCCGGACGGAGGAGAGGAGAGGTAGTGTGGGTGCAGGGGGTCAGTGACCCGCCTGCATAGGACAGGCTACCCCGTAGGCCCCTAGTAGTGTTCCCTGAAGTCACCGAAGGTTGCTGTGCTGCAGGGACGCCCTATAGGATAGGAACGCCATTCAGCTTACTGTGTAGACAGCTAGGGACCCAGGGACAAGCGTGCGTGCGGAGCAGGTTTTGCTGGCAAGTCGTTTGGGACCCAGACGGCTGGACATTGAGACACCGGAGGCAGGCCGCTGATTCGTCTGACCCTTTGCGAAGTTGTTGCCGGTCACCGCCATGACCGGAAGGTATTATAACATCAAGTGCACCAACACCGGTCAACAGGCGCTGATCCCGCCTTAGGCGTAACTCTTTAGGAACACTAAGCGAGTGGCTAAAGAACTGAGCCTATACCAATAGTATCATACATGGACACGGTGTGTGGGGCACGCAGTGAGGGGACGGAGACGTTACTCCTGATGAGAGTGGCTGAGCCACTAAGGTTATATGAGCGTTATAGAATAAGGTTATACGTTAAGGTTATATTGCTAGAATATAGAGTGATAAGGTTACCGTGCATTATTACAGTAAAACTGGTTGCAACATATGTGTGTCTATGTATTTCTTGCCCCGGGGAATCTCACATCACGGGGATCCTGGGTAAGTGGAGGCGCTGCGCTATAAGTGTTACCCCAGGCCCCCAGCTAGCGGTGGCTCAGATCTCCTGGAGCCGCAGGTGCGTGCAGATACCCGTAGTCCCTTTGGGAGGCGTCAGAAAAAGGGCAACAGTAGTAACAAAGGAGGGAGAGGGAGTAGGGGTACGATACCTATTATTGGACCAACAAGTAGTTGGTTACAAACATTGGAACCTCTCAGGGTCCCACGGACCGACAACCTACCCACTCAGCTTTACTTTCATAGCATTGCAGCGCTGTTTTTCCCACCCTATGGGAGATGTGGCGGCTACTAAGTGTGTGTGGTGCTTTACCGGCGGCTCACGGGAGGCCAGTACCTCCGGCGCTGGGAGCCTGGGGTGTACCTGGATCGTCTGGTGTCGGTGCCTCCACCTGTGAGGGATCCTGACAGCGCCGGATAACCCCTACACAGGACCCAATGCAATAAGTACACACAGCGTATCTGATAACCGGTTTACTGAACATGCAAATAACAGTACAGCCTCTTCCGACTGCCCGCCGGCTCCTGCATCTTTCCCACCTGCTGGTACCCCCTGCCTCCTCTGCCGTACCCCAGGTAAGGGCAGCAAGGGGGACCCAGGGGGGGACCTGGCCACAGTATAATGCAGGAGTGCGCAAACTGGGGGGGAGGGGGTGCGGGTTTTTCCAGGGGGGGGGGGGGGGGGCGCGGCGGTTACAGAGGCCCCGCACTCTTCCCCAACGCATTTTAATTAAATGCCGGGGGAAGCGTGAAGCCTCTGTAACTTCTCTTACCTGCTCTCAGACGGCTCTTCAGAAACACGTCGCCATGGCAACGCGCCGTGACATCATATGACGCCGCCGAAGCCAGAGAGCAGGTAAGGAGGGGGGGGGGGGGGCACCAACAGACAAGTTTGCGCAACCCTGGTACAATGCACACTTGTGACATTGTAACACCAAATTCACTGTCTGCCTGTCCCTGTGCAACAGAGATTCTCACCCCTTCGCCGCCTGAGGGGCTTAATGGCATCCCTGGCAGGAAAGGGGCAATTCCACAAAGCTGACCAAATATTGATATATTTTGTAAAGAATAAAGCAATCTAATGGTCTTCCTTCCCCAGATGTAACTGTGCTCACAGCGTAGCACTCAGCGCTTTGGTGTCTTTAGAAATTAAGCAAATTGTTTCAGGGCCTCTGAATGGGGAGTACTGTGTTTACCCTTAGTCCTTGTCAGAGAGCCAATAAAGATAAGGGGAGGAGAGAGGGGTTTTGCCTGTGCAAACTCTTGCTAAACACACAGTGACATCACACAAAAGGGAGCAGCCAGGGGAAATTAACGCCCCTCCTACGTCTCACCTCCCTGTGTTTACAAACCAACTTTAACAAATGATTTAAGAATACTCATTGGTTAAAAATCCATCAGTCACCCAGATTTAACGCCTTAAACAGGTCACTGCCATTAGTGCGCTTTAATCCTAGGCGGGACTGCCACTTCAATGAGCTTTCTGCGTTCTCAGTGCATTTCCCAACATACTGTATAGATTGTAAGCTCTGTAACACGGTGAGATCTGGAGTCCTTAGCCCTGCATTCAGACATACATATACACACACACACACACACACACACACACACACACACACACACACACACACACACACACACACACACACACACACACACACACACACACACACACACACACACACACACACACACACACACACACACACACACACACACGACAGAGCCGCTGATAATATGTCTCATTCCCTGGAGGTGCAGGGGTCGAGGGGGGGGTGGGGGGTAGTCTCAGCACAGCTGGGGGTTATTATGAGTCAGTCCTGGAGACTGATGGTGTAAGCCGGGACTGACTCAGGAATAATGTGACAAACCCAGAGGGGACCTGGACGTGTCATGTTACTCACTGATACACTGTAGCCGTGTCTCTTCCTGCAAACTACAGGCATTCTTTGCTTGGGATCCTTGATTACATCTGGATTAAAGCTATGGCCTCAAGCAGACACACATATATATATATATATATATATATATATATATATATATATATATATATATATCACTAATAGACTCTCAGGCTTACACTTTGCACAGCTGTGACACACACCTTCAGTTGTTATATAAAACACAAAAGCATCACTAGACAAGGTGTTGCTTTGCAAGCGACTGCTGTTTCACCGCACACGCGCTTTATGGGGCACTTGGAATATTTGTACAATTTCTCCAGCACATTTCTGTTTGGGGGAGAAATACTGTGACATTTGTTTAAAAAAAACAAAACTCTGCATTCACTCAGATCACATAATAACCCTGGGAAATAAGCTGAGATATGTCCTTACCGCAGCTCACGAACCCCCACCCCCCTGTAGTCCCCTATTTAATAGAATGACGGGATGGATGAAGTTAATGCCTCGTTAGCTGTCATTACATCGTGTCTCACCCTACAGATGAGGGGCCGCGGAAAGCTATTTATTAAACACTGCTCAGCAACACCTTGCAACCCTTGGTTAACCCTCGCAACACCGTGGAGACGCCTGTGGGCCATTGTCGGGCATGTTTTGCAAATCTTAGTTCTGCGTTTCCCCCGTTGCGAGTTATTAATATACACCAAAGGTAAATAGACGGAAACCTGGGAGTGGGACCTGAGAGGGGAGTGGGGGGAGATCAGAGAGGGGAGGAGATCTGAGGGGGGAGAGGGGGGAGACCTGAGAGGGAAGGGGGGAGGGACCTGCGCTAGGGTAAGCGCTATGTACATTAATGGTGCTATATAAATAAAGACATACATACATACCCGAGAGGGGGGAGGGGACCTGAGAGGGGAGGGGGTTACAATGAGGGGGGGGGGGACCTGCACTGCTAAGAAAGGGATTAGGAGATAGATGGAAACAAACAATTGCAATAACCCCGTCACTGCCAGAGGGGACAGCAGTGCATCGCTTACAGTACATGGCTGGCTCGTCTGGCAGTGAAGGGGTTAAATGTAGGCGCTTGTGGTGCAACAGTGTCAATCCTTACGCCACACAGCAGGGCTGGCAGCAGAAGGTGCAATAGGCAGGAAAGTGTGAATGTTTACAGAGATTACTATAGGGAAAATGCTGCACACCACATAAAATAATATAAAGGATACAACTAGCGGTGCTCCTGGTTCTGGATTCTCTGTGCTGATCCAGTTTACAATGGAAGGTACAGTATAAGGAACTGGGCTCCACGGAATTTTCCAAACTAATTTATTGCCAACAAAATGACTGACGTTTCGGCCACACGTGGCCTTTCTCACAGCAGAATGGCAATTAGTTTTGAAAATTCCGTGGAGCCCTGTTCTTTATACCTTCCAATGTTTACAGAGAAACAGGACTGGGACAGCAGGGAGACTAAGGAAGGACAAGGGTAATCTGTGAGACTGAGGGGGGGATGGGGGTAATCAGGGACACTGAGGGGGGGTGTGGGTGTTATCAGGGGGACTGAGGAGAGGGGACGGGTAATCCAGGAGCAGTGGGGATACTGGGGAGAGGGGTAATCAGGGAGCAGCGGGGAGACTGGGGAGAGGGGTAATCCAGGAGCAGCGGGGAGACTGGGGATAGGCGTAATCAGGGAGCAGCAGGGAGACTGGGGGAGAGGGGTAATCAGGGAGCAGCGGGGAGACTGGGGAGAGGGGTAATCCAGGAGCAGCGGGGAGACTGGGGAGAGGGGTAATCCAGGAGCAGCGGGGAGACTGGGGGAGAGGGGTAATCAGGGAGCAGCAGGGAGACTGGGGAGAGGGGTAATCGGAGCAGCGGGGAGACTGGGGAGAGGGGTAATCAGGGAGCAGCGGGGAGACTGGGAGAGGGGTAATCGGAGCAGCGGGGAGACTGGGGAGAGACGTAATCAGGGAGCAGCGGGAGAGACTGGGGGAGAGGGGGTAATCGGGGAGAAGCGCGGGAGACTGGAGGGGTAATCGGGGAGAAGCGGGGAGACTGGGGAGAGGCGTAATCAGGGAGCAGCGGGGAGACTGGGGAGAGGGGTAATCAGGGAGCAGCTGGGAGACTGGGGAGATGGGTAATCAGGGAGCAGCGGGGAGACTGGGGAGAGGGGTAATTTGGGGAGAAGCGGGAGACTGGAGAGAGGGTAATCGGGGAGACTGGGGAGATGGGTAATCAGGGAGCAGCAGGGAGACTGGAGGGAGAGGGGTAATCGGAGCAGCGGGGAGACTGGGGAGAAGGGGTAATCATGGGAGCAGCGGGTAGACTGGGGAGAGGGGTAATCAGGGAGCAGCAGGGAGACTGGAGAGAGGGGTAATCAGGGAGCAGCGGGAGACTGGAGAGAGGGGTAATCGGGGAGAAGCGGGAGACTGGGGAGAGGGGTAATCAGGGGAGCAGCGGGGGAGACTGGGGAGAGGGGTAATCGGAGCAGCAGGGAGACTGGGGAGAGGGGTAATCGGGGAGAAGCGGGGAGACTGGGAGAGGGGTAATCAGGGAGCAGCAGGGAGACTGGGGAGAGGGGTAATCGGGGAGCAGCTGGATGACCGAGGGGAAGAGACAGTGACAAAGGGAGTTGGTAAACCGTCCTCTTCTATTATTATTATTATTAACCCCTTTGCTGCCATGCCGCACTCTGCTGACTTCTCTGGCTGTGAAGAGGTTAATGCCGTTTCTTTTGTAGGACAATGGTTCAAGTTGTCAAACATCCTGGTCTCCCCAGGACCGTCCCGTTTGCGCAGGTCAACTGCAAACAGATGAGGAACAACTGTAAACAGAGCAATAGACATCACCCACTCACCAAACTAGTGCCACCTTACATCGCAGCGTATCCTAGAATATATATAATATATATATATATATATATATCATATATATATATATATATATATATATATATATATATATATATATATAGTATATAGTGTGTGTGTGTGTGTGTGTGTATATATATATAATATATATATATATATAGGGGAAGATGCAAAACCTGCGCAATGCTCCACACAGCGGGCACAATACAAATACCACACAGGAATCGGGAATACAAAATCAGAGGAAGGTTCACCTGTTCCTCCAGCAATGTCATGTACCTCATCATGTGCATGAAATGCCCAGGGGGCTGCTACTACATAGGTGAGACAGGACAGGGGCTAAACAAGAGAATGAACCTGCATCGCCACAGCATCACACGCGGAACAAGAGACGGTCCTGTCGGCGAACATTTCTCTGACTCTGGCCATAAGATGAACGATCTGAGGGTTGCCATACTCAAAGGTAATCTTAAAACACCGAAAGAGAGACGGTTGCATGAATACAAATGTATGCAACTGTTCGGGACACTTAGCGGTGGCCTAAACAGAGATCGAAATGTTATGAGTCATTACTGACACAAGTGAACTCTCTTCCCATGAGCGCTAAAGGCCATATCTGTACATACTGTGCTATTTGTATGCACACACAGCTGTCTCTTACACATACAAATACTCCTTGTTTTTCCATCCCTATACACCAATAAGGACCACATAGTATCTACACACACCTTTAGTTATGCAACAATCTCTCACATTTCCACACCAACCCACACCATTAATATTAACTCCCACTCCACACACACCTTTTGAAAAACACTGTATACACTGTGGGCTCTCCATTCATTTATATTCACACAGATACACACACACACTCTTACATCACTAACTTTCAGGAACCATTTAACACCTCTAGCCATAAATCACATCCACACACGGGGGAGGGACAAGCACAGATAACATTCCAAGAGACACTGTTTTTAAGTATACCCTTTGCTTGCTTCATTCATTGTAACATCGCCGGAAGAAGAGATCAGTGTATCTCGAAAGCTCGCACAAATAAAAGCATTTCGTTAGCCACAGAACGGTATCGTCCATTTATTTCTTGATTATTGAAGCTCGGCTAACACGGTACTGATACCTCTCTCTCTCTCTCTCTCTCTCTCTCTCTCTCTCTCTCTCCTCTCTCTCTCTCTCTCTCTCTCTCTCTCTCTCTCTCTCTATATATATATATATATATATATTAAAGCAGCTTTGACAATGACAGAATGCAGGAATCCACACGTTTACAGAAATGTAGCATTCTTTCTGCCCTTTTCTGGAAAGGTGAGCCCTACA
>NC_134487.1:285140462-285192962 GCF_040206685.1 Ascaphus truei
CCCTGCATCCTCAATGAGGATGCCTTGAGAGGGGGCCTCACGCGAGCGTCCGCAGGCGTGCTGAGGAGTTGGATTTTTCAGCTGACAGCCAAGCTGTTTTCAGCGCGCTGTCGGCTGAAAACATCCAATCGGCGCGATAGCAGCGTCAACGGTGGACGGCCGGTGCCGTGACATTGACGTCAGTGCGTCGAGGGCGATTGGCCCAGCACGACCGTCACTGCCCCGCCTCCCGATCGCGCCCGCTGGCTCGCCTGCATGTGCATGAAATCGCACAGCTTCAGCAGGCGAGACTCGGCGTCAGCGCTGTTCAGCACTGCTCCCCCCCCCTCTATGGACGCAGCCTAAGGCCGCGCTTATCATCCGGCGATGCGACGCTGCGGTCGCTGAAAAAATCAAATTGAAGTGACTTCAGCGATCGCGACCAACCCGTCGCCCCGCTCCTACTATAAGCGCACGCGACGGAGTCAATACTTTTGTTTTGACGCGACGCCACATTGCGTCGCTGGGATTATAAGCGCGGCTAAGGCCTCGCCCAGGGTAGATGCGAGCGCGCTGATGCTCAAGCGCAGGTCACGTCAGGTGCTCATGTTGATCGGGTGATTCCTGGCCAGCTAGTTGCGCACAGTGGTGGCGGGTGTCGGGGGGAGAGGTGCCGGGGCGTGTCAAATACAAAAATTTTTCCCCAACATATTTTTTTTTTTTTTTATGTGCCAATTAATTGTAATTTTATTTTGCTGAAGTGGAAACCTGACATGCAATGAATACTTCACACACACACAGTGTTTTCATATCTTGTTTAAAACGTATCTTTGCTTAGTGAGTTTCGTGGGTTAGAGTTGGTATGGGTCGCAGGTCTCGTGTGTGTGTGTGTGTGTGTGTGTATACAGGTCGTGTGTGTGTGTGTGTGTGTGTGTGCGTGCGTGCGTGCGCTGCAGCGCATGTGTGTGTGTGTGTGGTCTGATGTTTGCGTTTTTCGTTTTCCATTTGCATGTCGTTACCAGAATCCCTGGTGCAGCAGAAGCGTTGTATGCTGTTGTGATTTTATGGGGTGAAGTAGGTTTGGGGACCTGTCGGAGACGTGAATGTGATCATACGTTCGTTCTTTTTGCTGCATGGAGGTGGGTATTATACACTACATTACATAGTTATGCAGGTATAATAAGGAACCCTCGCGTGTGCTAAGGGAGAAAGCAGCAATGATTTAAGTCGCAGAGAATCGGTTCTGAGGATAACATCGCTTCTCTGCCTCTTGTCTAAGAACATGTGCACTTTATCAGATTTTGGTCACCGTCTCTCCATGAGAGTAAAGACTATGGACGATTAAGCCTGCGGGCCAAAAGTCATTGATCCTGGACTTCTTGTCTGGCCCGAATCCGGGGAGAGGGGTGTCGGACTCCTTTTGGGCAGAGGACACCACAGTAACCGACCCTGAGGATCTGGTAGGCATCATTGGGGAAAGACAAGGACTCGTCTGACTTCGGGAGGACGCTCTTAGCACCTGGATCATGTGCTCATGATCCAAGCACAGGAATACCATCCCACTTGCGAATCCAAGGAAAAAATAAATCTGTTCTTATCACGCTTAGTCTTATGGCCTTTCCCGAGTCTTTATACAGCCCATACAACCCAGGTCTCATCCCCCTAGGCGGGCTTAGTATGACGCCTAACAGTGAAAGTTGCACAAGGGAGGAGAGAAAGTCTTGTCGCACAGAACGGCACCCTGCACCGAGCACGTGTGAAGCACGGACTTTTTATGATTTGATTGCACTGTTGTTCAACTCATCTGGCCTTCTGGCTAGGTAGGGAACTTTTTAAACACCTGGCCAGTAGGCTGGAGGGCTTTTATCGGCATGGATTTAGTCAGGCACTGCTCACAGAGCACCATCCACTCGCTTTGCTAGTGAGGCTCAAGGGCTGAAGAGCCTCATACATGGTTCGGAAGCGTTCGCACAGAAGAGCCAAGACTTTGGAGGTTCGCATTGCGTTTTGGCGCAAGAACCTCCAAGACTGAAGGTCGTGTGCTCCGATGGGCGAAGGTGACAGACGGAATGGACGCACAGCGGTCCCCTGTATGACACTGCACGCTTGGAGCGTGACTGGCTCAAAAAAAAATAACTAAGCAGCACGCACTTGGTCCTCTGGCCAGGAGCCATGAAAAGATGGAGCCCAAAGTCCTACCGTTTAAGGCACCCAGGGGATGCCATATTGGAAGACCTTGAATTACACCAAGGTGATTTGCTTTCCGACACCTTATTGGCACCCGGCACAACCACGTTTGACACAGACTGTTATTTGCTTTTTTACTGCACGGGCACCAATCTCCCTGGGCCTTAGGACTGGGTTTGTAGGATCGAACCACAGTGCGTTTTTTTGGACCTCACTTGGTCTTCTGGTTGGTGGTGTTTTACTGGGCAGTGTATACTACAGAGCACTCTGCACGTTGCCGGTTTCTCCATGGGGCGTGGCAGTGAGAGATGGTTGATTGGACGTCCTAGTGCTCCAGCTGACCAAAGACCTCTCGCTCACTGAGATGGGAGACCAAAGGCCTTCTGGCTGTAGTCACCGCTGTTGCATGAGTTGCACCGACCAGTGTTCACCAAGGACATTTGCTGGCCCTTTGGCCTTGAAGACTGTACCTGAGCACAGAGGTCACAACACTTGTGACACTGCACATGTTCATGGAAGCACATGCACCTTGGGCTCCAGGAAAAAGAGAAATCCTTTAGACCAGGGGCGCCAGTCTTCAAGGATCACCAACAGGTCAGGTTTTCCGGATATTCCTGCTTAAGTAAAGGTGGCTCGGTCATTAACTGAGCCACTGATTGAGCCACCTGTGCTGAAGCAGGGATATTCTGAAACCCTGACCTGTTGGTGATATCCCTTCAGGACTAGCGTTAGTCACCCTGCATTAGACCATGACAAAGGCAGATACAACAATAATATTTCATGAAAGATGAAGGCAGAGAAGGAAACACTACCACTAAAGTTCCCATGGACTAAAACATCAGATGTTTACTGTTATGTATATTGTTGAATAGAAGCTTTTGATTTGAAATCTTAAAGGTGTGTCCCAGTATTAACTGTAGCTTTATGCTTCAGACCTCATACAGAATGAGCACCTGCAACATAAGCCTGTTTTATGGAAATCGGTGTCTGTGCCCTGGTACTGTAACATTATTTGATCTTGGAGTGCATCAATATCTCTCTAAAACAGGTAACTCCATGGGTTTCACACTGACCCAGTGGGGGGAATAAAGGGAAAGTCTAATTTAATAACTTTTACTTCATATAGAGCTTTTCTCCCAATGGGACTCGACCATCACAGTTACAGTATAGCACGTGGGGCACTGCACAGTGAACGTTTCAGGCACAATCCCTGCTCAGCAGAGCTTACAATCTGTTTTGGTGGCTGAGGTACAGGGAGGTAAAGTGACTTTGCCCAAGGTCACAAGAAGCTGTCACCGGGATATGACCCTGATTCAGTCTGTCGCTGTTTTCGGAGTCCGGGCCTATTCTATCTATTTAGTCTATTCCCTGGCAGGAAAGAGAGATGCCTGGTGCGGGTAATCCAAGGGTGGGCAATTCCAGTCCTCAAGGGCCACCAACAGGTCAGGTTTTCAGGATATCCCTGCTCCAGCATAGGTGACTCCGTCAAAGACTGCGCCACCTGTGCTGAAGCAGGAATATCCCGAAAACCTGACCTGTTGGTGGCCCATGCGGACTTGAGTTGCCCACCCCTGGACGAACTTTCCTTATAAAAGGGAAATGTATTGTTGCAAAACAAAAATAAGTTGTTCCAAAAATATCCATCAGTGTAATCCGCTTCCTTAGGCTACGGCCCCAGCCACTGCGTGTACACGCGCGTCGGAGCGCCTAGCGGCGTGTGGACCAGTTTCGCTCTAGGGGTTGCGATGGGACGCGCGTCTTAGAGAAGAGCAGGGGGAAGCGTGGCGGGGGCGCGGCCATAACATCACGCAGCTGGTTCGCCGTCATTGGCTGAACCGCCGTGGCGTGGCCACCGATCGGCTGCCACGCCAAAAGACACGAATCTGTTTTTTTGGCAAAGGTGGTCGCACACCGCGCTTTCTGCAGGTGCGCGGCAGGCCCCATAGAGGGCCATATCTTGTTTACGCCGTAGCGCGCACAGCCGCAAGCAGTGGGGACAAGGCCTTGGACGCATTCATTTAATGAACGCTTTTACTTATTAGGATCGTGTGAAAAATGTGTGCTGCCTTTCTCCGGTAACACTGACTCCCAGCATGTCAGCGACTTCTGTGTATCTGTCCGACTATTAATGGCTTCATAATTACTTGGCAAACAAGACTGAGCAAAGCTAACAACTTACCCGGGGCTTTGACAACTGATAAAAGACACCCAAAGACATAAGGTAAATATTGTAAAAAGCCTCCACAGCTTTTGTGTACCATACTAACATTTTTAAGTTTGAGAAAACTGTTCAAAACGACTTGGCTGACATTTTAAGCATTAATCTGCTCCATTTAAACATGGCAATTTAAACTGACCCTGTGAATAAGTCGGGCGCTAGACTGTCTGCACTGATGGATGTGTGGTGCAACAGGCGGGGCTGTATGCTTCTGCTTGCTCGAGGTCAGAGTTAGGCCGCGCGTATAGTGCTGGCGACGCGACCGATGCCGCCGGCGAAAGTTGTAATTTGATTTTTAGCGACGTCGCTGGCGACAAGGCCAGTGACGTCACTAGAAGGGACAGACCGCGCAATTTTATTGGTTTAGAGACAGTCACATGTGGCGACTGTCTCTAAAAAAAATCAAATTTACCCGGCCTCAAAATTTTTGGTCGGGCCCGCGCTTACTATAAGCTCTTGTGACGGAGTCCATGTATTTGTTTCGGAGCGACATCGCGTCGCCGTTGCAAGGCACTATAAGCGCAGTCTTGCACTGTCACTGCGTGATCTTGGGTAGTCACCTTTTTATCTCCACATTCCCAGGAGTTCAGGGTGGGGTTGACACCTAACGCCACCTTTCCAGGTATGTATAGCTGGGGGGGGGGGGGGGAGGGTTACCGTTATGGCTAATGTTGCCCTAATTATCTGGAGCCTAAGCCAAGTTTGAGCCAATTCTGTTTTTAACTCCCAGTCCCACCAAGTAATAAGTGTGTCACTGAGCCGTTGAACACGGTGGCTACTATTTTTGAATTGGTTCCTTATTTAACCCCTTTTGTGCTGGAAGGCGGGCCCCTCCATCATTTTTGAAAGGCTCGCATATGTTTTAATGGGCTTTCAGGAGTCTAACCCCACAAAGCATAACACATTGCATTTGTTATGGGCTAATTGGATCAGACATAAATGACTTCAAGATAATGCAGCAATTTAAGTATTTCTTTTGAATCCAAAATTTGCCGGAGAAACCCTACGGAGGATTTGACACCCCGGTTTTCAATGATCCTAGTGCAGGAGTGGCCAACCGGTCAGGTTTTCAGGGTACCCCTGCTTTAACACAGGTGGCTCGGTCAATCAATGACCGAGAGCCACCTGTGCTGAAGCAGGGATATCCTGAAAACCTGACCGGTTGGTGACCCTTGAGGACTGGTCTTGCCCACCCCTGTCCGGGGAGGAATGTGCTTTGCAGAGCAAGATAAGTGCCATATTTTCCCTGCACCAGTCCCCACTCGCAGCGGTGGTAAATCACAAGCGTTGGTGCTAAAAGTAGCCACTGGTCAGTGGGGATATTGATATTTTTTGGCAGCGTTGCCCCCTCTCATACTGTGTTTTATGCAGCAGAACGTTGGATTACCTCTCCGTTTTGCGCAGTTTTGTTGCAGACTGCCGGCAGGGCGATTAGCGGTCCGGCTGTAGCTGTGAACGTTCAGTGATTTGGCGTTTGATGGACTATTGACCCCCCCATTTGATACACTTTATATCTGGGTGGCAGGCTGCACATTTTATACACGTGTCACAAATATGCATTGGCACAGCTTGGCTCAAACCTGGTGTATGTGCGAGTGGGGGGGGGGAGGGGGCGTCATACTGTAGGGGGCACACAGACCTCCAGGATCATAAATTAAGGTGACAGCCAATCTCCTTGGTGGCTCATCCACCAAACCTGGGGTTAGTCGGCAGGAATTTCTGAAGAGTCCATTGTTAATAACTTCAAGGAAATAGAGTTGCCCAAGAGGGGTTCTCAATTCGTCCTCAAGGCCCCCTCAACAGGTCAGGTTTAAAGGATATCCCTGCTTCAGAACAGGTCAAGGACTGAACCACTGATTGAGCAACTGGTGCTGAAGCTGGGTCTGATTGAGCCACCTTTTGTTGAAGCTGGGATATCCTGAAAACTTGACCTCTTGGGGGGGTCTTGAGGACTGGAGTTGAAGTCCCCCTGGAAGTAGCCTCTTGCTGCAAAAGAGATCTGCACTGACCCCACGGCGGGATATCTGCCTGCTTATCTAAAGGTGCAATCCCACATAGCTGAACAACAAAAATCTTATCCTTTCTAAACAACCTAATTTGGCTTCCTTAAACTCATCCAGCTGTCCTAAAAGCAAAAAAAAAAAGGCTTCTTTGTTTCCCTACACAAATCACGATAAATTATAATAACTTTTATTTCATATAGCGCGTTTCTCATAATGGGACTCAGACTGCTTCACAGTTACAGTATAGTGCGCAGCACGCAGAATTTTTTCACAGACGCACTCCCTGCCCCGTGGAGCTTACAATCTATGTTTTCCGTGCCTGAGGCACAGGGAGATAAGTGACTTGCCCAAGGTCACAAGGAGCTGAGACCGCGAATTGAACCAGGCTCCCCTGCTGCACAGTCTTCTTCCTTGTAAGTGTAGAATTAAGAACAGTACTTCTTGCTGAGGAATTAGCAGCCATTGTTATTCTATCCTCCACAACAAGGCCGCGCTTATAGTGCCGGCGACGCGACCGATGACGTGACCCGTCGCCATTGCGATTGTAATGTAAGTTTAGGCAACGTCGCTGGCTACAAGGCCAGTGACGTCAGAAAGGGGGAGGGCAGAGGAACGGCGAAGCACTCTGATTGGCCGCTGGGGGAGACTGTCCCCGGAAAAAATCAAATAACAGTGACTACCAGATCGCGCTGTAAGCGACAATGGATTTGTTTTGACGCAACGTCGCTGGCACTATAAGCGCAGCCTTACGCGTGTATGAGTGTGTGTGTGTGATTTTTATTTATTTTTTTATGGAAAAGGTACCACAAAACAAATTGTATCTTTTAACCCCTTTCACTGCCAAAGTGGCCATGCATTGCGCTGCTTTTGCAGGCTCTCTTGGCAGCAGCGGCGTTAATGTTGCTTGTTGCTTTACACGGAGCTGTAATGAAGTGTTGTTTGTACGTTCTGGGCCCCTCCAGGGCCCATGTGACAGGACTGCTGATGAGAGGATTGAGTAAGGGTCCCATCTCGCCCCTATAATCAGGCCTCCAGCTGCTGCACTGCGGTGAGGAGCCTGGATCCTGCACCTGGGTACCTCCCAGCTGGGCCTCGTGTAACTAGCAGAGCGTGTAAGACCGGCGGGAAGCTGCCACGTCTGAGAGACCAGGCCCCTCGCCCTGCGCAGCGGCGGCTGCTGCTGCTGCAGCGGGAAGCCAAGCTTTCAGCACCCCAAGCAAATGGTGCAGCAAGGCATCCTCTTCTCTGTACGGAGGATCGGGACCCGTTTGCTGCCGCCGCGCATTGAAAGACCGGTGTGACGCAAAGCAGTGCAGCTCGCGCTGGCAGTTGAGGGGTTAATTATACTGCTGTTCAGCTTTTATTCCGCCTGTTTCATTCTGTGCATGAGTGGCACTGAGCACTTGGGTGTTATAGTGTATGAAACGTAGACGTGTGTGTGTGTGTGTGTGTGTGTTTATGCTTAGATAAATGGTCCCATATCCAAGTTTCCCGGATGCAGAACAGCATCAGATTTATCAAAGAACAAACTCCCACTGGTGTTGGTGGGAACGGGTTTACTGTGTGTGTGTGTGTGTGTGTGTGTGTGTGTGTGTGTGTGTGTGTGTATATAGATCTCTCTTTCAGTAGGGAAATACACACACTATCAGCAGAGAAATATACACACACACACACACACACACACACACACTGTGAAAGTAATCCGTTTTCAGGGCCCTTCTTGGTTTTTTGGAAAGTGCCTCACATCACTGCCCTGATCACTGCGACGTGGGATTCTCTGCGGTTTGGGATTTGAGGTTTTCGTCGTTTGACTCAGTGAGAACTTTGCGAAGCAATAAATCAAAGTTCAAACGCTGGGGGCGTGGCCAAGACCCCTACCAAGCAAGACGCGTGGCGCCGCAGCTCCGTCTCAAAGCCAGGCCAAAAGGGGCTAACTAAGTAAGCTTTAATGCGCACAGTAAAACCGGAGAAACCCCCCCAAGAAAGCTGGTGAGACCGGGCCCAGCAGCGGTGAGAATCCCGGCAAAAATAACCCCGCAGAGCGAAATCGGCTCCCCAGAGCCTCATCACCGACTCGACAAAGCGCCCATGATGGAGGCCCGGCTCGTCTGAGATGCCCCCCTGCTAACAGTGTGTGCCGCGGTTTTGCAGACCTTCCAGGGAGGTGAGGAGAGAAGCAGCGGAGAGCCGCCGGACGGGAGAGCCGATCGGGTAGATCAGAGGAGAATATCCAGCTGCCGGTTGAGGGGACGGTTGCGGGGAGACAGGAGGGGCAGCCATACTGTGGAAGCGCTTCAGCGCGGGTGAGCGTGGGTTCACTCCCCCTCCCCTTTATGCAGGGTCGGTAGGCTCCCACAGCTGGTGAGGCACAGCAGAGCCACACAACCTCCAAGATGACAATCATGGGTCTCTAAACGGCATCAACATCTAGCCCCCCATGTTTCTGTGTGTTTAAGCCTAAAAGGGTGCAGTAAAGTCCGAATCAGTCAAGACAAAATAACAATCGCACAAGTTGGCATTGCTGAGTCCCCTCTCAAGGGAATAGCTACCCCTCTATAAAAGATCTATGTCCACAGAAAAGTCTGGATGGTGCAATCTAATTCGGCGGTCCGAAACCCATGTTCTGTAATACTCTGAGAGCACCATTCCAAGTCTATGAAAAAAAATTCAGTTCTGATTGGTCTTCTAATAAACAAACCACACCACCCGCTAGTCCCTATCGCCATGGCCTCTAAAATGATTAGAACCGTCAAAAAGAAGAAAACCCAGAATGAGTTTCGTGAATATTTTAGAAAGCAAGGCAGCAGGCGGAGCGGGGAGAAGATCCCTCCATGGAACGCTCAGAATCTGAAATGGCGGTGAAGATCGAAAATCTCTCTACAAAGGAGGACTTATCTATCTTCTTCAATAAAAATTGAATCCTTGATGCAAACAGTACTGTAGTGAAGGGTCTTAAAGAGGGAATATCCTCCCTTGGGGAACGCACTAGCTCTTTGGAATCCAAGGTCGAAGCCACAATCAACCGGCAATCTTTGATGGATATCGAGCTCAGGGAGGTGAAGTCCCAACTCCTTGACATCAAGGAGAGACAGGAGGATGCGGAGAATAGAGTCCGCCGCAATAATCTCCGGATTCGGGGGATTCCGGAGTCTGAAATGTATATCGAGAGGTTTACATAGTTACATAGTTACATAGTAGGTGAGGTTGAAAAAAAGACTTCCGTCCATCAAGTTCAAACTATGCTAAATTTAGACAGCAGATATTTTTTCATATATCTATACTTATTGATCCATAGGAAGGCAAACAAAAAAACCCAGAGACATATCATCCAATGATATCTCAGAAGGGGAAAAATAAATTCCTTCCAGACTCCAAGAATTGGCAATCGGATTAATCCCTGGATCAACATCCTTCCCATATATACTTATTTGGTATATCCCTGTATACCTTTCCTATCTAAAAAGATGTCAACTTTTTTTGAACAAATCTATTGTATCTGCCATCACAGTCTCCATGGGTAATGAATTCCACATTTTAACTGCCCTTACTGTAAAGAACCCTTTCCTTTGTTGCTGGTGAAATCTCCTTTCCTCCAACCTTAAGGGCAAATGGCTAACATCAGCCCTCCCAGATTACACAAAGGAATCTCTTCTACGGCCCTGCTTTCTGCGCTGCACGCGCGTCTGCCAGTCTGGCGGCGCGTGCAGCCGAGTACCCCGGTCTGCAGGGGGAAAGACGGGAGGGACTGACGGGGGTGCAGTCGTGACGTCACCCGGCAGGTTCGCCCTCATTGGCTGAACCGCCAGGCGGCGTGGCCTAGCGCTCTGTCGCGAGTCCTGATCTCAATTCTCTTGAGAGCAGGAGAAACTGTCGGCGCGGCGGCCCCCCCCCCCCCTCACAGCGGGCTCGGCCCCATTGCGGAGCGGCTCTTGTCCCTGCAGCGTCCGCCACAGTGGGCACTGCAGTAGCCAGCGGGGACCTGGCCTTACCTTGGACAGATGCTACAGAGCCTCAAGTTCGAAACTCCAACCAGGAGACAGACCAAGGGATGTGGTGCTGAGATTCCACTACTTTAAAACAAAGGAAGCTTTCATCTCGGTGACTAGAGGCTCTGGAGACCAAGTTCCACAATATACCCCTACAGATGTACGCAGACCTGGCGCCTCCCACTCTCGCCAAAAAAAGAAATCTTCGAGAAGTGACGGCGAAATGAAGAGACCGCAATACCAAGTATAGATGGACTTTTCCCGTTTGGGTTAACGGTAATTTAAAGATGGAAGCAACCATCTAGACTTGGGTCCACCTCCCCGTGGCCTTGTCTCAGCAGGTCGACCTCTATCATGGCCAAACCTGGAGCGGAATTAGGCGGAGAGCCCAAAGATCGCATGCGGGGGGTTCTCCTGAACTAGAACCCTGAAGGTTCAACATAAACAAATTCACGCAGAAAAGGACTATACTATATACCGAAAGGCCAATTGATGTTTTCTAGCTTTAGTTATTCTGAGGTTGCACCCAACGATTTGACGTGGCAAAAGTATGTTATGCTGATATATATTACGGTATGCTTATGGGCAATATGTAATTATAAGGTTAGTAAAGGTGTGCTAGCGCAGTCCAAGGCTATGATAGGAATACAGTTTAATCTTATCTTTATATTAAACCCCTAGCCCAAAAAAGCTCAGGAGATGGAGCTTGAGCAGCCAAACCAACTGGGTCTTGGCCGCTACCCCCAACTATGTCTGTGTCTTTCATGGCACAGTTGCCCTTGTTTTTCTGTTCTCCCTCACCCCAGATTTTTTTTTACCAAGGGCACGTGAGTATTAGGCTGCGCTTATAGTACCGGCGGCAGTGACGTCGCATCAAAACAAATGCATTGCCGCCGTTGCGTGCGCTTATGCTGAGCGCTAGAAGTCATCTCAATTTGATTTTTCCAGCGGACCGCAGCCTGATGTCGCCGGCAGTATAAGCGCAGCCTTAAGCCACGCTTATAGTGTCGGTGACGCGACGTCGCCCGAAAACAAATGCATTGTCGCCGCCGCGTGCGCTTATTGTAAGCGCGACGTGGCGACGCAATTTTTGGTAGCCGTAATTATTTGATTTTCAGGGGCTGTCGCCTCGTGACAGCCCCTGAACCAATCGGGAGCTTGGTCGCCCGCGATGCCGCCGCAAAGCGAAATACAGCTTTCGCTTGCGGCGATGGGTGGCGTCTGCGGTCGCCGGCACTATAAGCGCGGCCTTACAGAGAAGGTGCGACTTGGCTGCGAGTCTGCACTCCGATCACAATAACCATTACCTGGTGGCACTGCAGACTTTAGACCCAGTCCCACCTTGCAATGTATTTTGGATTTGCACATGAAAGCGCTCGGGCATGCAACGCCCGGTGACATGCACGTATCTTACGTTTAAAATGTGTTCGATGGCTTTTGCAAATTTTAGGTCTAAACACCGAGCTCCAAAAGGGGATGACGACAGACGCCATTAATAATGTGCAATGCCTGCTGAGGGATTTGAGGGAAACAATATACATGAGGGACGCCAGAGGCACATTTTGTCTGAGACTTTAATGGCAGCCATATTTGAGCCCCTGCAAAAATTCCCGCCAGCCATTCTTCTCCGAGACTCTGAAATAAGTGATTGGGATCAAAATAAAACCTTTAAATTAAAACTAAAAGGCAGAAACTTTATTTATTTTTTTTGCATTTCTTATTTAACCTTTTCCCTGCCAGGCAGGGGAAAGAAGCTGAAATAAAATCTTCTTGTAGATGGCAAGGTGTCAACTGTTAAACCGCACATGACATAGAATACATCGTTTGGCTGTTAAGTGAAGTTATTGAGGCGAGGCGTTATTTGTGTGTTTGACTCGGGTGGCCAACTCCAATCCTCTAGAGCTGCCAGGTATTGGGGATAACCCTGCTTCAGCACAGGTGGCTCAGTCAATAACTGGGGCACGGATTGAGCCACCTGTGCTGAAGCACGGATATCCTGAAAACCTGACCTGTTGGTGACCCTTGAGAATTGGCATTGGCCACCCCTGCAATAGATCCTATAACCCACGTGTAGGATAAAACACACAGTACCAGTGCTCCAAGCGTTGAAGCCGTTAATGCTGAGTACTGATCTCTCTCCAGTGTTCCAGGGGCATTGTTATGGGTCAGTAATGGGGGAGGGCGGGTCCCAGCAGGAGTGGTAACTCTTTCCCCCCCCCCCAGTTTGCATGTGATATGACCCAGAGCTCTGCTTTTAACCTCATCTGCCAGAGGGAGCCACAACACATTACAAAGCAGAGGGTTGCCGATACCTGACCCCAAAAGGGTTGTTCCAGCAACGTATTTTAGTGTAAAGTGCCGGGCAGCACGCGGACGCCACCATTTTTTTCAATTATTTTGTGTGTGTGTGAATATATACAGGCATACCCCGCATTAACGTGCGCAATGGGACCGGAGCATGTACAGGCATACCCCGCATTAACGTGCGCAATGGGACCGGAGCATGTACAGGCATACCCCGCATTAACGTGCGCAATGGGACCGGAGCATGTACAGGCATACCCCGCATTAACGTGCGCAACGGGACCGGAGCATGTACAGGCATACCCCGCATTAACGTGCGCAATGGGACCGGAGCATGTACAGGCATACCCCGCATTAACGTACGCAATGGGACCGGAGCATGTATAGGCGTACCCCGCATTAACGTGCGCAATGGGACCGGAGCATGTACAGGCATACCCCCCATTAACGTGCGCAATGGGACCGGAGCATGTACAGGCATACCCCGCATTAACGTGCGCAATGGGACCGGAGCATGTATGTAAAGCGAAAATGTACTTAAAGTGAAGCACTACCTTTTCCCCACTTATCGATGCCAATACTGTACTGCAATCGTCATATACGTGCATAACTGATGTAAATAACGCATGTGTAACAGGCTCTATAGTCTCCCCGCTTGCGCACAGCTTCAGTACAGGTAGGGAGCCGGTATTGCTGTTCAGGACGTGCTGACAAGCGTATGCGTGGGCTGCTGTTTGCCTATTGGGCGATATGTCCTTACTAGCGAGTGTACTTAAAGTGAGTGTCCTTAAACGGAGGTATTCCTGTATATATATATATATATATATATATATATATATATGTATATATATATATATGTATATATATATATATGTATATATATATATATATCTATCTGGTTACAAAGTTTTAATGTCCTTGTATAGTAAACATACATTTGTACAGAACAAGAAAAGAGAAATGAAAACGTCACACACAGATAACCAATCCTCTAAAGGGGTTTTTTTTTTTTAAACCTTTTTTGGTTAAGGAAACCTATATTTATATTGTGAAATTTTGCAGAACCCCAACCCTCTCTAATAGTGTGTCTGAGATTAGATGCATTGTAAGAAACCCCAACCCTCTCTAATAGCGCGTCTGAGATCAGATGCATTGTAAGGAACCCCAACCCTCTCTAACAGCGCGTCTGAGATGCATTGTAAATTCTTCTGTATTTGGTAAAATTTTC
The DNA here is from genome assembly GCF_040206685.1 of Ascaphus truei. Classification (NCBI taxonomy): domain Eukaryota; kingdom Metazoa; phylum Chordata; class Amphibia; order Anura; family Ascaphidae; genus Ascaphus; species Ascaphus truei. Next base: position 285,154,368 of record NC_134487.1, read on the forward strand.
AAATGACCTGAAAATTGCAGGGAACCCTTTAGGTATGACCGGGGAACCTAGGAACCCCTGTTAACAAACACCACTTAACTAAAATGAACGTCTACAAAGACATATGAAAGCATGTCATTGTAATTTTTGTGTTAAGTAGCTCCTTACAACAGAATTGATCATTTATATCGCACGTATAGACATTGTCTCAATTCCTGTATTATCAGATTGATCAAGTAACATTGTGTATGTTGAAAGCAGGTTCATGGTTAGAGACGGACGAATTTGGGTCCGCATCGGATCGGCCGGTTCCTTTTGGTTCGTGGATTTCAGCGAATCGGTGTCATAAAGGGGCGATGTTGCGTTTTGCAAATTTTGTTATTACCAATAGACTCTGCAACCCGTGGACGGATTTGTATTATCCAATCTGCGGATTCCGCGATCCATTTGTGGATTCTTAAGAACCAGCCAACGGGTTACTGAAGCCACGGATTGGATTCTACAAATCCGTCCACGAATTTTATCCATTGGCGTTTTTTTTGACGAATCCGTGCGGAATTGAAACTGGCCAAATCCGTTTGCAGATTTTGGGCGGGAAATGCGAAGAAAATCCGGGAAACGGATCGGGAGCGGATTTGGCAATCCTCTATGCATGGCGCACAAAACCCTGAAACGAGTGCGTGACGCATGCTGCCTTTGCTGGTTCCTAATGGAGGAGTTAATGCCGGAGATATTTACTGAAAGATTCCCCGTGTCAGCACCTTGAGCAAGTCACGTTATCTCCCTGTGCCACCAGTTTCAGAAACATAGATTGTAAGCTCATCTGGGCAGGGAGTGTGTCTGTAACAATCCTCCTATGTGCTGCGTAGTGCTGCTGCGTAGAGCGCGCTGTACTGTTATTGTGATGCGTGGGAGAGAGGCGCCATATGAAAAAATGATTATATGACAAACGGGCCCAGTTCACCAGTGTGATAATCCCGACCGCTTTTTCATCGGACCTCACTTAGATGCAGTCCAAGTATCTTTAATATATACAGCATTTAATTACCTTTTATTGAAAACGAATTACTTAAACTGCTGATTCGTTGTCCCGTGATCGATCGGCAAAATCCGGCTTGCCAGGGTTCATTAAATGGCTACCTTTCAGTTTCAAACCAAGCCTTCAGTCAGTGCAACTCAGCAGCTACAATGTATTCTTCGATTTACTAAGGTAACATTATCTATTGTTATAGTTTGCAGGTCAAACTGCTGGGAATATTGGCAACGAATTATCCTAAGCAGGAAAGGTGTTACAAAGATCTTGCACGGCTGGGGAGGGGGCTAAAGCCTGTCTAAGGCTGAGCTCATACTGTGTGCGATGGCGCTTGCGCACACGTGCCAGATATGAATTGCAGGATCCCTTAGAGGCCGCCCCTAGTGCGCGCACGATGGCACGACGGAGCGCGATGGCATGACAGAGCGCGATGGCGTGACTGCGTTTTGCAAAGACAAATAATTATTTTCTGTCTTTTCAAGTGGCGGCCGCGTCACGTGAGCGGTTCAGCCTATCACGGCGAACCAGCTCTGTGAGGTCATAGCCACGCCACCACCATGCCCCCCCCCCCCCAATCGCCTGAAATACTATGTGCAGAGATTGCTTTAGCGTCGGGCGCACACCACGCCCGCGTGCTCAAGCACACTGTGTGATCTTAGCTATAGGGCAGGTCCCCAGTGGCCGCTGTGGCGCGTGCTACGGCGTGCAGGCTCCAGTGTGTGTGTGTGTGTGTGTGTGTGTGTGTGTGTGTGTCTGCGCACAACGTGCGATGACGCGTCCGCTGGCAGGGAAGACAATAATTTTCTTTCCTTGCCGCGATCACGTGGTGTGCGGGTAGCCAATGGCAGGGCAGTTCGTGTGGCCCAATAAGTAGTGTGCTATGCCTTGTGCAGCGCTGACTATTCCCGCGCCCCTCGCACAGCGCAGCTTTCACCTGTGCACGCGCCGCAGTAAACACTGGGGCCGTAGACTTAGGCTGCGTCCATAGATACTTCGCCCGCGCGGAGGTGCGCGGAGGCTGAGGGAAAGTGGGTGCTTTCTCTGGCCATGGTGGGCGTCTAGGGGCATGCCAGTGACATCACAGACCTGGTTCGCCCTCATTGGGCAATCCGCTCACGTGACCGGCCCGCTGCGCCAAGAAATCAGTTTTATTTGCACGCTGCCTTTAGGCCGTCTGATCGCTCCGCGTGCGGACGCGTCCGCGCTGTCGTCCATACCATGGACGCAGCCTTAGAAATCAAAGGATGCTCAGTATATTAAAACTCATAAAAAATGGCATTAAGAGTTGAATTTTAAAATAAAAAGGTAATAAGTATTATATCTAATTCTACACAACTGATTTATTAAAAAAATAAAAAATAACCCGTAGGATATTGCTTGGATTGCTCCTTTAAACCAAAGTTGCTAACGGACCGAGCAAATGGGAATACAAAACCAGGACTGGATCATTATCACACGGTGACCTGGAGTCAATAGGCAGGACATAAACCCATCAAGTTTGTGTTGTTAGAGATGACATTGTAGGAGAATAAGGGCCGGGCCTTCGCCCGCTTGGAGGCTCTGAAGTCACCCGCGTGATGCGCGTGCCTGCCCTGTCCATGGCTGACAGGGCTGTGGGGGGGGGGGGAAAGGGCGTGCCTAGGGGTGTCATGGAGCTGGTTCGCCCTCATTGGGCGAACCGCTCACGTGACCCGCGTGTCGCGCCAAGTAATCAGTTTCTACTGATTTCTTGCGCAACGCGCGCCCCCTCCTGCCTCCGCCCCGCGTGCGCCCGCACGGTCTATGGGCGCGATCAATGCCTTAAGGCAATCTGATCGCGCCCCGTGCGGCCGCCGCCATGGACTCGGCCTTACAGTGAGTGCGCAGAGTTCAGCATGAAACAGGATTAGTGGCCCATGTCCGAGCAAAGGGACCGGCTCCCTGATTATCCAGGTAATGTGTCTGAATGCGCAGGACGCGGGAACGTTGCGTGAGACGGGGCCTGGTTTAGGGTGATTCACAGTGCAGGGTGTATGTAGTATTTCATGCGGAAGCCATTAATGATGGCGCGCACTGGAACGGTTGAACATGTTAAAACCTCCTATATTTTTATATATTACACACACAGGCTAACGGGGACAAACCCCACTGGGAAACCTGCCTCTTCCAAATGAAATAGGGCTCTTTTAACCCTGCCTCTCCCTGCACTGCACCGGGCCTCCACGTGTTGGCTGTATCGCTGTGCAGTGCGCTGCAATCCCCTTCTGGCAGTGAGGGGTTAAACGGAGGGCTTGGTTATGGCCAGGTCAAAAGTTCAGCGGGATCTCCATGTGGCTCTCTGCCAGTACCCACCAGGGCTGGGACACTGGGAGGGAGGGGGTGGGGCGAGGAGGAGAGGGGAACACTGGGGGGGGGCGAGGAGGAGAGAGGGGAACACTGGGGGGGGGGGGCGAGGAGGAGAGAGGGGAACACGGGGGGGGGCGAGGAGGAGAGAGGGGAACACGGGGGGGGCGGCGAGGAGGAGAGAGGGGAACACTGGGGGGGGGCGAGGAGGAGAGAGGGGAACACTGGGGGGGGGGCGAGGAGGAGGAGAGGGGAACACTGGGGGCGGCGAGGAGGAGAGGGGAACACTGGGGGGGGGCGAGGAGGAGAGAGGGGAACACGGGGGGCGGCGAGGAGGAAAGGGGAACACTGGGGGGGGGGGGCGAGGAGGAGAGAGGGGAACACTGGGGGGGGGGGGCGAGGAGGAAAGGGGAACACTGGGGGGAGCGAGGAGGAGAGGGGAACACTGGGGGGGCGGCGAGGAGGAGAGAGGGGAACACGGGGGGGCGAGGAGGAGAGAGGGGAACACTGGGGGGTGGGAGAGGGGAACAGTGGGGGGGTCCTCCCACAGGGGGTGGGTGGAATTCTCAGGGGCAGGGGGGGACACTGGGGGACCTTCCCTGAGGATGACACAGAAGCTGTTCAATCCTATGCATGGCCTGCAGACCCAGCAGTGAAAGAGTTGGATATGACATTAACCCCTTGAGCGCCGGAGTGGCCTGTAATGTATTGTTTGGTCCCCCCTCCTGGTACTCCTGGTACTCCTGCTAGCAATAACGTCCGCTTACTTTGTTGTTATTATTATTTTTATCCCTTTTTATGTATGAAAGTTTAAATGAAAATAAAATCGTCACATTTAAAATGGCTGCTGTTGTCTCATGGAAGTGACGGGGATGGAGCACTCCATTAAACTCTTGTTCAAAGATGTATTATTATTAATATTATAGTCATAAATTTGTTAATTTGCCAATATGTTCCACAGCGCGGTACCACAGGGGTACGGAGAGATGTATATTACATAAACAGTGACCTACCAAATAAGGACAGACGAGCGCAAACACATACAGACGGTAATGAGGGCCTGGTCCTGAGAGCTGACACTCTAGAGGGAATAAGGGACAGTGTAGAACCAAAAGGTAACGTGGCTGCTGATTGTGGGATGGAGTAGGCCTCGCGGGGTACGGTCCAGCCACACGGCTGATCCCATGAATGTTTGAGGGTGGGGATGTTAGAGGGAGTGTTGGATATCGGGGAGATTGGTCCAGCTGCACAGCGAATCCCAACAGGGCTGGGAAGGGGTAGTTGGATGTTAGCAGCACGCCAGATATCTGAAGGCTGGGGGGAGTCTGATGGTGCGTGGCTGGGGGGAGTCTGATGGTGCGTGGCTGGGGGGAGTCTGATGGTGCGTGGCTGGGGGGAGTCTGATGGTGCGTGGCTGGGGGGAGTCTGATGGTGTGTGGCTGGGGGGAGTCTGATGGTGCGTGGCTGGGGGGAGTCTGATGGTGCGTGTCAGGGAGTTCCAGAGAGGGGGCAGCACGGGAAAGGTCTTGTAGGCGGGAGTGAGAGGAGGTAATAAGGCAGACGGGGAGAGCCGGATGTCCTTGGCAGATCATGGGGTGTTTAGGGATATATTTGGGGATAAAATGTAAGGGGAGGAGAGGCAGCATAAGATGTAAAATGAAGAAAAAGTCAGTATTGATTATCGTTTTTGCACAAGGGCTCAGATTTGCGATGATCCGATAGGACACCTAAACGTGACTTGAACCTCTCTTATCTACTTGGTAATGCTAATGGAGAATTTATTCAAGGCTGTAACGTAGTGTTAATTATAACGTACATCAATGAGGCGTTGTCATAGTATCGCCAAGCCACTACAGTATATTAAGCTTAACACCGGGACTTCATGTTAAGTTAGGCCATGGTTAAACTTTGCGGCTCACATCTGGACCCTGAGAATGGCTTGTGACGTGTCTGAATGGCTCTAACAGTACAGCGAGGCATGATTTTAAATAACGGCATTATCGGTTTGCCTTATTTTTCTCTCTGACTTTTTCCTCTCCTACACTGGAATGGAGTATTGCGAAGACTTAATGTGGTGCTATTGGAATATATAACACACCACCGTTCTGTTACAATAACGTGCCGTGAAGCCTATGTCGGTTGATGGAGTTCATTGTTTTTGCATAAAATGCAGCTTTTGAGGAAACCCGTTAACCTCAGGGAATATGAAGTCCGGCCTCATTTTAGGTAATGTTACATTTATGTTCCCTGATTTAATGGAGCTTAAGTACATCATTGCCAATGTTTCTTTATGAACTGAGCCTTTAACACATTTGCTGCACTGTCAATTTTCTGTGGAGTGCCTTGTAACTCAATCCGCATGACTGCAACTTGGGAATCTCGGCAGCAATCAACTTGTAACAGACCTAACAAAAAAAGGCAGCGTGGTATATAGTGGTATATAGTCTGCTCGGTGGAATTTGTTGAGGCAGATTTCCTCGGGCAGTGATGAGGCATTCTTGTAGGGTTTGGAGCACCTGGTCTCTTGTGGTATTATGGGGCTTCTCGGATAAGCCAAATGGTACTTTGGTAACTTGGTACTTTTGAGTTGGGTTGATGGAAAGACCGCGTCTACTGGCTGCCTTCATCTTCACAATAGAAGAGGATATCCACAGCACTCCCAGATGAAATAGATTCAAATAATCAAAAATGAAACAACGCCCCAAAAATTGGATAGAGCACCGTGTCGGGCTCACAGCCCTTTCGCACACTCGTGGCGTATGAGGAAGCCACTGTGTCTTAGTGTCCGGTTGTCCCTTCCAGTTTCACGGTCTTCATCTTGCCAACATCATATGGATTTCAAAATCCACAAGGCTTGGTCATCTGTACTACTGTCCCAGGGGGTGTCCAACTCCAGTGCTCAAGTGCCGCCAACGGGTTTTCAGGCTGAGCCACCTGTGCTGAAGCAGGGATATCCTGAAGACCTGTTGGCGGCCCTTGAGGACTGGAGTTGGCCACCCCTGGACTATCCCTACAGTTCAACCTTGGGTGTTGGTATGGGTTACCATTGGTGTAAAGCAGCGTTTAACTTCGCCCCCTCACCTCTCTCCCCACTTGATGATACAACAAGGTTTGCCCTCGCAAGGATAGAAGTCCTGGCTACATCCAGGCATCTTGAGATTGTAACATATGCTGTACAAAGGCACAATTATTGTATTTGCTGGGCTGTAAAACAAGTTCCCCCTCCCAAACTCCCTGCGTTTTTATAGGTATGGGCAGCCTTGACATCTTGATTCATCTGCGAACGATGTGCTCTCTCACGCTGGGACTCCCTTTGAAGCCCTGACACCTCCAAGGAGCTCACTATTCCAAATCTATAAATTACTCGGCTGAAATGTTAACACTCCCACAAGCGGCTGATGTCTTTTTAAATGGGAGACAGAAATAAGGGAGGGTCTCCGGGGCGAGGGCTGGGAAGACGTTTTACTTTTAAGAGCCCTGCACGTTGATTAAGGAAAAACTCTTACAAGGTTTGGTACCAGTGATCAACTTTATGCCATCACTCAATGTGTCTCTCGCGGCGCTGTTGGCGCAGAGGCGCTCCGACGCACATCTGGGCTTGCCGCAAAATACTTATTTTGGGGGGGGCTGCGTTTTCTCCCTTTTTGACTCTGGTAGCAGCAGAGATACCTAAAGATACCTTGCCTGTGCTGCTGGATTGTGCTTACCTGGGTGATTGTAAATACTAGAAATGCTTAGCTTTTAATATTATCTGGCTGCCCCTCATTCTACTGGGGCACTATTGCCCCAAACCCTGGTTAAGCATGCATGCATGCATACATACATACATACATACTGTACATATATACATACTGTACATACATACTGTACATACATACATACTGTACATACGTATTTACGCCTCCGGAAAAATAATCTTATTCTCTCTCTGACTTCCTCCACTTTTACAGTGCTTTCTCCCTGGAGTTAGCTGATTCCCCCTGGCCTAACCTGCTGATAAAATTACTTTCTGCTTCTCGTTGTGCTGAAGTCTCTCTCCTGGCTTTCCATTAAATCCCGTTTAACGTCCAAAATTCTCCATCTCTTTCAAGGCTACGCACCACCTTATATCTCAGCCCTACTTTCTCGGTATACCCCTGTTCGCCTCTTGCTTTGGGCTCAATGTGTTTTTTTTCTGTTTACCCCATTTCCATCTAAAGCCCCCTTCCTACATAAACCACCCTTCACCTATGGAATGTCCGTCCCCTCAACATCTGGCAAGCACCTTCTCCCTCTCTCCCTCTCCCTCTCTCCCTCTCCCTCCCTCTCCTGGGTCTGCAGCTCTAATGAAGAATTTCAGTACCTCCAGAATACCCTCTCCTTGCTTGTACACTTGCCACAACCTCTTCCTACAGTCTCTGCCAGTACTCCATATATACCACTTAGATTGGTGAACAAAGGTGCAAATGTCATTTCAAGATTGAAAGGTGATATACAACTAACCCAGTGACGTGACAAATATAGTGAGAATAATATACATCACAATAGGGGGTAGTGCAGCTCCGATGAAAAAATACTTTTTCCAATTGTTTTAGGATTGTATGGCGCCGGATACGGAGCGCAAATCCTCCCAGGTATATGCAACGAAAAAAAGGGGTGAAATAGTGCAATACGGCTAAAATGCAGGGTTTAAAAGCAGAAAAACATATTTACTCCCACTCACATGGGAGTGTGGTTACATACAGCAGTGTAGAGGTTAAACCTCTTTCGGGAGTGACTGAAACCTCCAATATTGCAGGTTTAGAGTTGAAGGCGAGTTTCAGTAAGGTTTTGGACCTCAGATCCTCCGCTCATAAAAAAATGATATAAACAGACCTGCAATTTACTAAAGACAAACAAAAAGAGAGAGACTTTGCACTCACGCAGGGCGCTCTGTCTCGGGCATTGAGACCACCCTGGGTCCAGGAACCGACACGGACGGCACACCCCAGCCTCAATCCTTCCTCGCTCCGGTCCGGAGAGATGACGTCACTTTTGGAAGCGTCGCAGTCACCTGGAAACTGAGGCATCAGGTGAAGGTCCTAAAGCATCTGATTGTCCGGTCCTGCGTCTGCTCCACTGCCCGTCACGTTTTGTTGCGTAGGAACTTTGTCAGGGGCCTGGGGACAGCGACACTCGTCATCTCTCCGGAGTGAGGCTGGTGTGTTGGTTCCTGGACACAGGGTGGTCTCAATGCCTGAGACAGAGCGCCCTGTGTGAGAGCAATGTCTTTTTCTTTCTGTTTGTCTTTAGGAAATTGCAGATCTGCTCTATGGTCTATCTCTTGTTTATGTGCGGAGGATCTCAGGTCTAAACGGCCCCAGTCCTCCCTGCTGCACGCGCACCTGGCGGCGTGCGCAGAGACTACAGCTGCGATCGGCGTCTGTAGGGGAGTTCTAGGGTGGGGGCAGGGCCATGACTGGGCATAACAGCCCTGCCATTGGCTGCGCGTCGACCACATGACCGCGGCACGGGAATACAAAATTCTTGTCTTCCCTGCTAGCGTACGCGTCACAGCGCTTTGCGCGCCCACACACACACACAGCCACTGGGGCCTGCCCCATAGAGGGCTGTGCTGTGGTGTGTGGCGCGCATGCCGTACCGTGTGACCACCGCGGTCTCAGCCTAACACCTTGCTGGAACTCGCTCTTATTTCTAAGCCGGCTATACTGAGTTTTCAGTCACTACTGAAAGAGTTTTAACCTCTGCACTGCTTTATTTAACCTACATCATGTGCGCGTGAGAAAATGTTTTTCTGCTTTATTTAAACCCTCCATTTTTGCCGCGCTGCGCTATTCCCCCCCCCCTTTTTTCTTTGCTTATACCTGGTAGCGTTGTTAACCCTTTCACTAGTTCGTGACTGTGCAGGTCTCTGCTGGTTACAATACTGGGGCTGTGGAGACTTCACTCGTGCTTCGAAAGTATCAAAATCCAATTTATTGTGTGCTTTATTTAAAACATGAACATGTTAATTGTACATATTGCTGCTTTGGTGCTTAGGATCACAATCCTTGAGCTTTTATTAAGCCTTTCACACCCGGGGGGTGTATAGTTGTATAGTTCAGCGCTGGCCCCTAAAAGTGAAGGTGTTAAGAGGGAGCCAGGTTGTATGCAACATTTCCATGCTATAACCCCTCTGGTGCCTGGATGATGTGCAGTGATCTGGGCCTTATAAAGAGCTTACAAAAGTGACGTCTGTAGTAGATGTAATATAAATAAGGCGTCTGTGTGTGTCAGGAAAAAAATGCATTACCTCTTGTTTTCCAGTGTGTCCTGGCCACAAAGTAAAGTTGACAACATTACAATTACTTCTGTAGCCCAGGTTGTGCAGAAAAGCGGTGTAATGCGGCCTGCAGAAGCTTATAGGGGACCATGTTAAACTGGATGAGAAGTAAAGAGTGACACACTGTTCTCATTTGCTTGTCATTACCCAGAGTCCCTGGCTGCAGTGTAAGCGCTGTATGCAAAGAGATAATGGGGAAAGGCAGGGTTGTAGACCTGTCTCAGACATGAATGTGCTCACAAGTGATGTTGTTTTATTTAATTTACGGTTACAAACCTGTTTTAAAGTAGGGAAAGGGACGGGCTCAGCGAGTAAAGACACTGACTGTAAACAATGACACAGAGTTTGAAGCAGGGGAACCTGGTCCAATTCCCAGTGTTGATTCCTTGTGACCTTGGGGGAGTCACTTTATCTCCCTGTGCCTCAGGCACCAAAACATAGATTGTAAGCTCACCTGGGCAGAGACTCTCCTGTGTGCTGTGTCCCGCACACTGTACTGTAATTGTGACGCGCTTCGAGTTCCATTGGGAGAAAAGCACCGTGAAATAAAGTTATAATAAAGTATTGCCATCTAAGACTATGATTGGGTTCTCTAAGAGGATATCTGTGACGCCATGTTTTCGTGTTTTTTTTCTTCTTATATTAAACAGGCGCTATCTTCATATATACACAGGTCTGGCCACTCCTAATTAGAAAAAAAAAATCAATTTTTCTGGGAAACCTAATTATTGCAGCAAAATATATGAATAATTCACATAGTGCCCTCAGCTCTTTGCAGCACCATATTCGTGTTTAGGGATACTTTCATAAAGTGTAAAAGAGCCAAGGTCTGGAAGGAACTTGGGAAGTGGATTTGAGGGACTCTGGTTGTTTTGGCTGTGGGGTGATCGGTACGACCAGGAAGAAGAGCGCCCAGATTCTTTATTGACCCTTGGAGGCAGATGTAAGCAGATATAAATGCATATTGTTTCTCTGCCGGTGTCTCTCCATCAGCAAAATGGTCCATGAGCCGCCTACCTCCTTACATATAAGGCCAGGTCCCTGCTGGCTACTGCAGCGCCCGCTGTGGCGGACACTGCAGGGACAAGACGCGCCCCACAATGGGGCCGGGGCCGCTGGGAGGGGGGGGGCCGCTGCACTGCGCCAACAGTTTCTCCTGCTCTGAAGAAAATTGAGATCAGGACTCGCGACGGAGCGCTAGGCCACGCCCCACCCCCCCGACGGTTCAGCCAATGAGGGCGAACCTGCCGGGTGCCGTCATAGCCGCACCCCCACCACGCCCCCCTGTCTTTCCCCCTGCAGCTCACTGCAGACCGGGGGACTCGGCTGCACGCGCCGCCAGCCTCGCGGACGCGCGTGCAGCACAGGCGCTGTGGCCTAAGGCCGAGGCCCCAGTGGCCGATATAGCGAGTGCGCCACACACCACAGCACAGCCCTCTGTGGGGCAGTGTGTGTGGGCGCGCAGAGCGCTGTAGACGCGTACGCTGGCAGGGAAGATAAGAATTTTGCCTTCCCGTGCCACGACCATGTGTTCGGCGCGCACCAATGGAAGGGCCCACGGGTTCTCCGGTGGATCAGCTGAGTTCAGGCTGTGTCTGGGAGCCGCGGTATATTTAGAATGATAAGCGATGGCGGGATTAGCACAATCCTTTTATATTTAACCCATTACCTGCCGGAGTGGCCTGCAATATATCACTGTGCAATTTACCCGTCACATGCGCAGCTTCCCATGGCAACCTCTACGGAAGCCTAAGGGGTTTACTATATAGTATTACCAGATAATTGCACAATTCCTCAAATTGCCTGGCACTCAATGGGACAGCTTCACTGCCCCGAGTCAACGGGCTGTGCGAGGACCATTTCTGTTTATAGATTTCTAACGAGGTTGCAAGCTGACCTGCCAATGGGTTTACACAGGACTGAGGTACTGACCTAAGCCCAGGGTCAGCAGCTGACCGGGGGAGGGGTAGTTTGGAGAGATTGGGTGGGTAGGGTGTGGGTGAGGGAGGGGTGGGGGGAGGGGAAGCAGGCGGTTGAGCAACTGTGCCCCACAGCCGGCTGGGGAGGGAAGGCAGCTGGTGGCTTGAGGGACCGAAGGATGGTGGTGGTGGGGATATGTAAGAGTTGGATGCTGTAGGTCTACATGGAGAGGCAGCAGAAGATGATAGCCTCTCCCTAGGTCAGGCTCCTAACAGGACACTGGGGGGCTGAAGGGAGCGGGCGGCTCTGGGGCCTTGAGGGGGAGCATGAGGGACGCTAGGGTACCTCATCTGCGGCCTCCTGTCCTGTTCTTCATGTGGCTCTCTGATGACTGAGATACCCAAGCCCGGTGACATGACATTACACCCTGTGGTTGGGGAGTTCTGAGGCTGACATGAGTGGAGGAGAAGGCCTGCCAGTGGCAGCGGCTATTGGGCAGCTTGAAGGAGGAAGGGAGGGAGACCAGACTTCCGTGGTCGACCACCTGGCCGGTGTCCCCTCTTTCACTGGGCTTGGGACAACTGTTACCTTCCCCCCCCCCTCTCCTTCCCCCTCCCCCTCCTTCCCCCTGTCGGTGGCCCTGGTTACAAATGTTGGTCACATAGTAAAAATGTTCATTCTTTTAGGGGGTGATTGCTCTATTAAAGCGGGGGGGGGGTCTCCACTTTCGTTCATGTCATCGGGGTGCCTGCCTGCGACAATGCGTTCGCTACCGCAAGCAAACACAAACTTGTAATCCAGGAAGTCCAGTGGCACTCAAGTTCTGGCAGCGAAAAGGTTAATCACCCGTGTTAAGCTGTGAGCTCTTAAGACTTGTGGGAGGGGGAAGACTTCAGAACGCAGCGCGGGGATGGGAACGCCGCGCGGGGATGGGAACGCCGCGCGGGGATGGGAGAGGGAAACTGGTTTCTGCTGCATTGCCGATGGACTATATTCTTACAAAGTCCCCATAGAGATCTTCCCATTGATGTATAACCAGACCGGGCCGCAAGAAGATTATAGGAGGAGCAGAGTGACGGGCGCATGGAATCCTATGTAGAGTCGATTGATCCAGAGTAAGTCTGCGCTTATAGTGTCAGCGGCGCGACGTCGCTTCAAAACAAATGTATTGAAGCCGTCGCGTGCGCTTATAGTAGGAGCGACGAGACGGAGCAACGGATTGGTCGCGATCGCTGAAAGTCCCTTTAATTCAATTTTTCCAGCGACCGTGACGTCGCTGTCGCCGGCACTGTAAGCGCAGCCTTTAGGCAGAAGCCTTGGGAGCTGATGAAGATGGATAGTGTTACTAGACAGGGCAGCAAAGTTACAAATACAATGGCTACACACGTTTAGCTATATTCTCCGCAGTATGATGATGCAGAGTATCTCAATATTCCTCAAAAATACCCTTCTGCAGTATTTATTGAGTGAGTTTGTACATGTCAGGGGCCTCTGTCTCTCTCGCACGCACTGTATCTCTCGTGCTCTGTCTCTCGCATGCACTGTATCTCTCGTGCTCTCTCTCATGTTCTGTCTCTCGCTGTTTCTCATTCTCGCACGTTCTCGCTCTCTTGCGCGCTCGCTCTCTTGCGCTCTCTCTTGCTCGCTCTCTCTTGCGCGCTCACTCTCTCTTGCGCGCTCGCTCTCTCTTGCGCGCTCTCTCTCTTGCGTGCTCGCTCTCTCTATTGCGCGCTCGCTCTCTCTCTTGCGCGCTCGCTCTCTCTCTCTTGCGCGCTCGCTCTCTCTCTTGCGCGCTCGCTCTCTCTCTTGCGCGCTCGCTCTCTCTCTTGCGCGCTCTCTTGCGCGCTTGCTCTCTCTCTTGCGCTCGCACTCGTTCTCTCGCGCTCGCTCTCTCGCGCGTTCGCTCTCTCTCGCGCGTTTGCTCTCTCTCGCGCGCTCGCTCTCTCGCGCGCTCGCTCTCTCTCTCTATTGCGCGCTCTCTCGCACGCTTGTCCCTCCATTTGTCCGTTGCTGGGCAGGGCTCGTGTTTTGTGATGGGGTGAGAGAATGCTCTGCTCCCCAGGTTAGTATGGAGAATAGGGTTAGGGAGGCAGGGTATTGGGGGGGGGGGGGGGAGAGAACCTGTCCCTAGTCTCTGCTCCCTTTGTGTCTCTCCCCAGGATGACTCGAGGCGTCTCCAGCGCTCTGCAGGGCTCAGCGCTGGTGTTAAAGGGCTCCTTTTTATCAGCCTGCCTTTCATCGCATGTGTTTGTTTAATTCTGCTGCGTGCAGGGCTTTAAAAGTGTCCAGAGGAGGCTGCTGCCTGTGCATGCATAATGGGGATGGGGTCCTCGCATAGCCCCCTCCCTGTTTGTATGGAGCCCCCCCCTGCTGCCACCCTGTCTGTCGAAAGTCACAGCCCCAGAAGTAAAACTCTGAATAGCTTCTCTCTGGCTGCACTGACAGCTGTGGCACTTAACCCGTTCACTGCCAGAAGGGACGGGCAATTCATTGCCAAGAGTGATAAACGCGAGAACACTCGCCCACGCAGTGTATCCGGCACCAGCACTCTGTCCCGAAGAGCTTACAATCTAATACTTGTCATTTGAGGGATGTACGTTCACCTGCCCGGTCACATACAGCTGGCACTGTGGTTTGTAGAGTTATTCACTTAGATTGTAAGCTCTGCGGGGCAGGGACTTTTCCTACTGTTACGTTTGTCTGAAGCCCTTATTCCCATTATGTGTTTATATTGTGTCCCGGTTATTGCTGCTGTGATGCGCTATGTAGGTGGCGGGCGCTATATAAAGATTACATGGTGCAGAGCTGCAATCATCCTTTCTCCTGCTGCACTCCACACAGGAATATTTGTATTTATTCGATACTAACCAGGTACAATAAGAGTCCGCATAGTAAAGAGGGGGACGATAGAAGAGATCGGGGGTGGAGAAGAATAAAGCAGAAAGATAAAAGAGAGAGGGCAGTACATTTGTGCAGGTGTTTCCACTGCACACACAAAGCACACGTCTCATCACACACGGTTAGGAAACATCTATGTAACAGGAGGCTTCTCTCAAGCTCCCATCCCCCCAATGAGACACATGCAAGTTGTAGGGCTTCCTGGGGGGGGAGGAGAGGGGGGCGACGGGTGGGGGGCTTCCCTCACACCTGACAGCTGGTTGCCGTGTTTGTGTGTCAGATTTCTGAGATGCACAGCTACAATGTCAGACTAAAGCAGGGGTGAGCAACTGCAGTCCCTAAGGGCCACCAACAGGTCAGGTTTGCAGGATATCCCTGCTTCAGCACAGGTGCCTCAATGGAAGACTGCACCACCTGTGTTGAAGCAGGGATATCCTAAAAACCTGACCCGTTGGTGGCCCTTGAGGACTGGAGTTGTGCCCACCCCTCGACTAAGGCAGGAAGACAAATTGTGGGGTGGTACCGGGGCATAGCGTTAGATACAAATATATATACGCAAGATATGGGGGGGTGGGGGGGAGAGAGTGACCTGGGGGGGGGGGGGGGTGGGGAGAGGAGTGATCGGAGAGTGCAATGTACCTTTTCCTAGTTCACAGGGCTTCCAGCTGCAGGTAGGAACTTCCCTACGCTCCGGTCACGCTGCTTACTTCCACCGCTGATTTATACCATCCTGCGCCTCTTCCTACACCCCATGGATGAGTGCAGGAGAGGAGCGGGGTAAGATTTATCCGCTGACTGGGGAGAATGGGAACGCAGGCTGCCAGGGGTCCAACGGGAATACTCCCGGGTCGCTGGCGAGACCACGCCAATCCTGCCGAGATCCTCAGGTTCGCTGTGCTGATCAAGGGTTTGCAAATCCAGCTTTGGACAACTAAGGATGGGGACATGTTTAATGGGTTAACTCAGCGGAGCGCAAACTGGGGGGCGCGAGACTTTATTGGGGGGCATGGCGGTTACAGAGGCCCCGCGCTGAGAGCGCGAGGCCTCTAAATTTACTTACCGGCTTCAGTCCACGCGTTTCCATAGCAACGCAGCATCAAATGACACCCGTTACCATGGAGACGTGACGTCAAATTTGACGCTTCATTGCAGGTAAGGGAGGCGCGACCGAGTAGGAGAGCAGGCGGGGGGGGGGGGGGGTGGGTGCAGCACGGGAAGTCTGCGCACCCCCCTGGGTTAACTCATAGTAATTAGAACTTAAAGAAAATCAAGTGCAAGTACGTTAAAATATTTTTTAATGTTTCTATTGTGACCAAATGTTATGGTTTCTGTTTAAAGCCCCTTATCTCTCCAGGCCATTTACTCACTCCTTTTTTTGTTCTTATGTTTTCCACGTACATAAGGCTAATAGCCTTAGCAACAGCAACAGCATACTTCATAAAGGGAGAAGAGCGGTAATATGTACCGGTAGTTATGTATGTGTATGTGTGTGTGTGTGTGTGTGTGTGTGTGTATATAGAGATAGATACTGTATATAGACACAGATATATAGATAGAGATAGATGTGTGTATGTATCTATCGCGACACACAGTCCTGAGGGATGAAACGCGTTGGTGCGTGGTCCTGTACTATTGCCAAGCTGACTATTAAAGGCTAATATATATTGTTATCCCATGTTTGGAGTTGCCCTTATTTTTCTGCGTTCGTGGACGCTGTGAGCTGTGCTCCTCTTCTCTTCTACCTCCACACACACACACACACACACACACACACACACACACACACACACACACACACACACACACACACACACACACACACACACACACACACTAAAAACTGTCTGTGAGTAGGTTTGTTGGCCATGCACTTCTGAAGCCCAGGTTGTGCTGAAAAGCTGTGTAATACGGCAGGCAGAAGCTTATAGGGATCAATGGTAAAATGGATTTGAAGCAAAAGGTGACACCGAGTGCTCATTTGCATGCCTTTACCCAGAATCCCTGGCTGCAGTGGAAGCACTGTATGCTAAGAGATAATGGGGAAAGACAGGGTTGCAGACCTGTTTTGAGACATGTTAATGTGCTCTCAAGTTTACAAGGGGTATTTGTATTTGCTAAAGGGGAAAAAAACTACTAAAAAGAAACAGACCCTAACATAAAATCGAAAAGTACGGTACCCTGAGAGATTCATAAGAGACCAATTTTTTGTCTTGGTGATTCTCTGAAATGATAAAGAGAATCTTCAGCAGCATCAACACAGATGGAAACAAGATGTATGATTGCGCACTTAGGGCTTAGATGGATATAGCTCCTTGTAGCCTGGCCTAGCACAGGGGGGCTCAACTCCAGTCCTCAAGCCCCCCACAACAGGTCAGGTTTTCAAGATATCTCTCAATCAGTCCCTGCTTCAGTACAGGTGGCTCAATCAGGGGTTCAGTCTTTGACTGAGCCTCTGATTCGGCCACCTGTGCTGAAGCTGGGATATCCTGAAAACCTGACCTGTGGGGGGGGGGGGGGGGGCTTGAGGATTTGAGTTGGGCGCCCTACCCCAGCAGATACTCCTATATTATTCACGTTTACAAATGAAGATGTCAATGTTCAATAAAATTATCATCAAACTTTTTGCTAAAGATCTATTTCTTTCTTTACGGCTCCATGGATCCCAGATTCTAGCACATTTTTACCAAGGGAATCATTTTAGGAAGACTGTAATCTTTTCGCATGACACAATCTTCCGTCGCTTTTTTTCTTGGTGGTTTGTTCACTAGGGGTTTCCTGCTTCCAGTCGGCTGCAATACAACATCTTGTTGCCATTAATAGATATGGGTCATGAGCTTCTGTTCTCCTTTGGTAATGTTTGGGGGCACAACCCATGGATCAGGTGTTGGGTCAACATCAAGCGTTGTGTGTGGTGCTGTGAATATGAAAAGAAGCGGGGGGAAAAGCACATGGAGGTACAGTATATAAATGTATATGGTAAAACAGTCCCACGATTGGACTGGACATAACATCAATAAAATGAACTTACATCTAACTACAAGGTGCGAGGAGGTGACCGGGAGATCCGGAAGTGTAGCCACAGGAGCAGATGTACCAGGTCCGAACCCGTGGAGCTCCGTCAGCTGTACGTTCCTCTCTTCTACTGATCTGCCTCTCCACCAATGATAACTCACGTAGCAGCCCCTCCTGACCGCTGCGCGTTTCGCACTGCGTGCTTCGTCCTATCGTGGGACTGTTTTACCATATAAAATTACACACTGCATCTCAGTGCGCTTTCCCCAAGCTTCTTTTCGTTTGTGCGAGCTCCCTTAGGGGGGCTCACGCTAGAGGAGATTGTGGAGTTCTCCAGCGGACGACAGCAAGAGTGGCGCAGTTCAACCTAAACACACGGGACAGCGTGAGCGCGGATATCCTCACATATTGTGGTGTGCGAGTCTACCTGCCGCCATCTTTCAATGTCAGGATATTTCCACCAAATCCATGAATAAGTGAGCCTATCTGTCCACGACCACGGAAACAGAGGGACAAACGCCGTTTCTGACTTTTTGCGTCGTTTTTGTGGTGGATAAGTACCCCCAGAATAAAAGTTTGTATCCACTTTCCTTTAGAACAGTATTTATTGAGGTCTCGGCAATATTGTCCCATATCTCCTGCCGGGTCTCAATGTCCAAAGACTCGTCACGGTCATTCTCCCAATGCATCGTGTACTTGTGTTACCTTCGATGCTGACGTCACCATTTGTTGCTATAGATGAGAAATTGGGCTCTTGAGGGAGGATCTGCAGAAAAAGCCCAAACTATAGCTCATTATTTCTAATGGTGTTATTGAAGTGGTGGGTGATAAAACATTTCTTAACGGGCAATAATGGGAAGATTCTGCGTCTGGTACGTTAGTGTTTCTTTACATCGGCGAAGGACTTAATTGGAGATCCAGAGTCATACTCTTGTCAAGTCTTTCCTTAGCCACCAGCTGAAGTTTGGGGAATTCCAGCCCTGGTTTTGCAGAGCCAGTATAACCAGCCTCACACTGGCAGACCTAAAAGGTCAAGAAAACTGTCTATGAGTAGGGTTACTGGCTCTGCACTTTAACCAAGGCAATGCTGTGTAATGTGGCAGGCATAAGCTTATTAAGGGTCCATGTTAAACTGAATATGAAGTAAAAGGTGACGCACTGTGTGCTCATTTGCATGTCATTACCCAGAATCCCTGGCTGCAGTGGAAGCACTGCATGCCAAGAGATAATGGGGAAGGGCAGGGTTGCAGACCGGACTGAGACATGCGAATGTGCTCACAAGTGGGATTTGCATTTGCTGACCTGGTTTAAATAGGCAATTACCAGATAGAGGTAACATATTGGTTTTAATGCTGATAAAGTTGTATTTAGTCTTGAACATATCCCAAATCTGTAACCTATGCTGTATCACCGGGTTAAGCTTTACATTATTTGGCTGGAACTCCCTCGGGACCCATAAGGGATATTAGATTTATGGGGGGCAATGGCATCTCCCTCAATCTCCACCCATCCTACAAATGTTGGTGATGCATTGCGTCAATTGGGATATCAGAGTGGCTCTATAGTAAGACCAGAGACGGGAAACAGAAAGGCCCTCTTCAGTTGTGGGGCGATAGAGCAGGGGTGCTCAACTCCAGTCCTTTGGGAGGAAGGGGTGAAGGGGGGGGGGGCTTGAGTTGAGCACCCCTGCGATAGATAATATATCTGGTTACTCCAGGAACACCACTTTCCCAGATAAAGAAGTTCATTGCTCTTTGTAAACTTTTTAACTGACTGGGGATGAGTGGTATGGGAAGGGTCCTGAAGAGTGGCAAGAGGGTCATTTTAACCAAATCCTACCGAGCCATGAGATGCTATACATGGGCCCTGTGTCCAGGTCTGTTTTTCTTTCCAGACCTGTTTATCATTATGGGTAGTTTGCTTTATATAGAGTATTGTAGGAATTGGTTATTCCAATACCCAGATAAGATATTGAGTCTACTTGCCAGTTGAAATTGAGTGCGATTAATTTCATATTGTTCACATTTAAAACCGAAAATCTTGCTAAATCTATCAAGTTGGTTATATCAAGTTGGTTATATCAGTTTGGAAAGGTGATTACGGGTCCTATGATCGTGAGGAGAAGTGTCATCAGAGAAGAGATTTGTCTTTGTATACTTTTATTGCCAGATGAATTATTGGAATTGTTTCTGATTTGATGGCCAATGGTTCGAGGCTTAAGGCAAAAAGAAGAGGCAACGAGGGGCACCCTTGTCTGGTTCCATTTATGATTTTGAGAAGGTCTGATGAGAAACCTGAAACTATGATATTATACTATGGGTAGCAGTATATTATTTGCTATGATGTCGGTGGCAGTACAGTACTTGTGTGAATGGGGCAGTTGGTTTAAAGTGTTCCTAATAAATGTATCTTTTCACTGCTCCAAATTTGGTATTTTTTTAATTTATTTTTTTTGGTTTAGTGGAATTCATCTGTGCACTGTTACTGAATTTGTCCCAGGCAGACGTGTGCTAATTTATTATATACAACACTGCTTTGTGACGGAAAATGACGTATAACCAAGTATATTAGTGAGTGTCTGGCACTTTGGGTGAAGTTTGAATGTAATGCCAAGAAGTGCAAAATAATGCACTTGGGCCACACACATCCCAACGCAGGATACAGGATTCAGGGATTACGCAGGATACAGGATTCAGGGATTACGCAGGATACAGGATTCAGGGATTACGCAGGATACAGGATTCAGGGATTACGCAGGATACAGGATTCAGGGATTGCGCAGGATACAGGATTCAGGGATTACGCAGGATACAGGATTCAGGGATTACGCAGGATTCAGGGATTACGCAGGATACAGGATTCAGGGATTACGCAGGATACAGGATTCAGGGATTACGCAGGATACAGGATTCAGGGATTACGCAGGATACAGGATTCAGGGATTACGCAGGATACAGGATTCAGGGATTACGCAGGATACAGGATTCAGGGATTACGCAGGATACAGGATTCAGGGATTACGCAGGATACAGGATTCAGGGATTGCGCAGGATACAGGATTCAGGGATTGCGCAGGATACAGGATTCAGGGATTATGCAGGATTCAGGGATTACGCAGGATACAGGATTCAGGGATTGCGCAGGATACAGGATTCAGGGATTGCGCAGGATACAGGATTCAGGGATTGCGCAGGATACAAGATTCAGGGATTATGCAGGATACAGGATTCAGGGATTATGCAGGATACAGGATTCAGGGATTGCGCAGGATACAGGATTCAGGGATTGCGCAGGATACAGGATTCAGGGATTATGCAGGATTCAGGGATTACGCAGGATACAGGATTCAGGGATTACGCAGGATACAGGATTCAGGGAGCAATCACAGCAATGTCCTATGTGTTTTGTTTTTTTTTTTGTTTGTTTTTCTGCAGTATTGGATAATACTTACTACTTTTTATTTTTTATTTTAAAACGCGACTCTTAATGCCATTTTGAATGAGTTTTAATATACTGAGCATCCTTTGATTTCTGTAGCCGGCTTTAAAACACCTCCCCAGCAGTGCAAGATCTTTGCAACACTTTCTGTACGTGTGAGACTTTGTTGCCAAATATTCCCAGCAGTTTCAGCTGCAAACTGTAACAATAGATAATGTTTCCGTGGCAATATAAGGATACATTGTAGCTGCTGAGTTACACTGACTGATAGATTGATTTGAAACTGAGAGGCAGCCATTTAGTGAACCCTGGGGAGCCGAATCTTTGCTGATCGATCACGGGAGAACGAATTGATCGGCAGCTCAGGTAATTGGTTTTCAATAAATGTAATCAAAGGCGCTTTTTTTTAAATTTATTTTTATATATATATATATATAATACTGCTTGGATTGCTTTTTTAATGTCACTCTCAAGTCAATCGCCACCTGTGCTGAAGTTGGGATACCCTTAAAACCTGACCTGTTGGGTGGTATGGAGGACTGGGGTCGAGCGCCTCTGTGCTGGAGTGCCGCGTTCATTCCTGGGAACCAGATCTCCGGAAGGACATAAATCAGTTGGAGACGGTGCATGATCTGCAGCATAAGGCCAGGCCCAAGTGGCCGCTGCTGCTCACGCTACGGCGTGCGCGCCACACAGCACAGCCCTCTCCCCCCGCTGTCCCCCTCTCTCCCCCCTGTTGTCCCTCTCTCTCCCCCCCTGTTGTCCCTCTCTCTCCCCCCCTGTCCCTCTCTCTCCCCCCTGTTGTCTCTCTCTCTCCCCCCGTCCCTCTCTCTCCCCCCGTCCCTCTCTCTCCCCCCCTGTTGTCCCTCTCTCTCCCCCCATTTTGTCCCTCTCTCTCCCCCCTTTTATCCCTCTCTCTCTCCCCCCCTTTTGTCCCTCTCTCTCCACCCCCCTGTTGTCCCTCTCTCTCCCCCCTGTCCCTCTCTCTCCCCCCCTGTCCCCCTCTCTCCCCCCCCTGTCCCCCTCTCTCCCCCCCTGTCCCACTCTCTCCCCCCCTGTCCCTCTCTCCCCCCTGTCCCTCTCTCCCCCCCCCCTGTTGTCCCTCTCTCTCCCCCCCCTGTTGTCCCTCTCTCCCCCCCCTGTTGTCTCTCTCCTCCCCCCTGTTGTCTCTCTCTCTCCCCCCCCTGTTGTCCTTATCTCTCCCCCCCTGTTGTCCCTATCTCTCCCCCCCCCCCGTTGTCCCTATCTCTCCCCCCCCTGTTGTCCCTATCTCTCCCCCCCTGTTGTCCCTATCTTCCCCCCCACCCCTGTTGTCTCTCTCCCCCCCCTGTTGTCCCTATCTCTCCCCCCCTGTTGTCCCTCTCCCCCCCCCTGTTGTCCCTCTCCCCCCCCTGTTGTCCCTCTCCCCCCCCTGTTGTACCTCTCTCTCCCCCCCTGTTGTCCCTCTCTCTCCCCCCCTGTTGTCCCTCTCCCCCCCCTGTTGTCCCTATCTCTCCCCCCCTGTTGTCCCTATCTCCCCCCCCTGTTGTCCCTATCTCCCCCCCCACCCCTGTTGTCTCTCTCTCCCCCCCTTGTTGTCCCTCTCTCTCCCCCCCTGTTGTCTCTATCTCTCCCCCCCTGTTGTCCCTATCTCCCCCCCACCCCTGTTGTCTCTCTCTCCCCCCCCTGTTGTCCCTCTCTCCCCCCCCTGTTGTCCCTATCTCTCCCCCCCCTGTTGTCCCTATCTCTCCCCCCCTGTTGTCCCTCTCCTCCGCCCCCCCCCCCCCCCCTGTTGTCCCTCTGTCACCAAAACTAGAGATTGTAACCTCTTCCAGTCAAACACTATTTTAGAACATTTCTTAATTGGGCAAAACGTTAAAGCACCGGTAAAGTTTGGCACAGCCGATCTGGCATTAACGCATCTTGACGTGGATGGGAGTTGGCATCAGATCGGATGCACCACTAACCTTTTAATGTGCCCTGGTTCGTGCCCACCCAATGTCTGTGTACGGTTCTCGGTGCCATGTGGACATACATCCGTATGGTGGTTTGAAGCCACGGTAGACATGTTTGTTATTAGGAGTACAGATGTACGATTCAAAACCTGAAACCACCTTTGCAGTCTAGGCCCTTGGTGCCAATATTAGAGTGCAAGCTTTTCAGCCCACATCGATCAGGCTGCCCTGGGACTGACCCGCTCTTTCCCCCCCGGTACAGGAGTTGGAGGACGCACTGCACAGAGATGACGTGGATTTCCTTAGTGAGCTGGTGGCGTGTTTGCTGCAGGGCTGCTACCAGCGCCGTGACATCACGTGAGTACAATGTGTTGCATACACGCATGTGCTGCTTTTATGACTGTTACTTGTAAGCTTTTGTAACCTTTTTCAGTGCTGAATGTGTCAGCAAAGCATTACAAGAGCATTCAACGCTGAATAAGTTAATTGCATTTGTGCGACAAAATACAGAACTCGCAACCTATTAATTAACTAATAGGGAGATTGTGTGATGGGAATCCCCATGCCTTGTATGGGGTGGTGTGTGTGTGTGTGTGGTGTGTGTGTGTGTGTGTGTGTGTGCGAGCGATGCAGAATTCTGTGTGTGTGCGATGCAGAATTCTGTGTGTGTGCACGATGCAGAATTCTGTGTGTGTGTGTGCGATGCAGAATTCTGTGTGTGTGTGTGCGATGCAGAATTCTGTGTGTGTGTGTGTGTGTGTGTGTGTGTGTGTAATGCAGAATTCTGTGTGTGTGTGTGTGTGATGCAGAATTCTGTGTGTGTGTGTGTGTGTAATGCAGAATTCTGTGTGTGTGTGTGTGTGATGCATAATTCTCTGTGTGTGTGTGTGTAATGCAGAATTCTGTGTGTGTGGGAATCTCATTGCTATTTTAATTTCTTCACCCGTGTGATGGTATCTCAGACTTATTTTGGGTTTGAGCCCATTCAGTAATTTTCCTGTCTTTTTGGATAATACCCAGCATGCATCTCTCCATAATTCTTTGAGGCGTCGTCTGAAGCTTCTGAATTATGTTTCCATTTAGCGTCCAAGTCTGGCATCCATACGTGCGCGCGGGCAGAATCCACTGATCAAACACGGTTACTTTTGATGCACAGCGGAAGTTCCCTTGAAATATTGTCTTGTTTCTTCCAATGCCTCCGTCCCATCTTCCTTCTCCTATTGATTTCAATCAAAAGGTTCCCATCCATTGTTGCTTACCGGCCAAGGCAGACATAGTCTTCCACTTCTCGTTCTGTTCCATTTATTTAGATCTTTGCAGAGTTGACACAATTTGTTGAACATCACTTTGGTCTTACTCTGATTCACACGGAGGCCACATTCTTACCTGCGAGTTCTCCCATTTGTTGCTAGAGGACTTGTGGCAAAAATAAGTCGTCTTCAAATCGTGGCCGACTCAAGTAATCACTGCTGATTTTAGTTCCTTCTTCCCAACCTAATATCTTGAACAATTGAAATGTTGCAATGAAGCGCTTTGGTGACACGGTGTCTCCCTGCCGCACTCCCTCGCTGATCCTGGTGACACGGTGTCTCCCTGCCGCACTCCCTCGCTGATCCTGGTGACACGGTGTCTCCCTGCTGCACTCCCTCGCTGATCCTGGTGACACGGTGTCTCCCTGCCGCACTCCCTCGCTGATCCTGGTGACACGGTGTCTCCCTGCCGCACTCCCTCGCTGATCCTGGTTGACACGGTGTCTCCCTGCCGCACTCCCTCGCTGATCCTGGTGACACAGTGTCTCCCTGCTGCACTCCCTCACTGATCCTGGTGACACAGTGTCTCCCTGCCGCACTCCTCGCTGATCCTGGTTGACACGGTGTCTCCCTGCCGCACTCCCTCGCTGATCCTGGTGACACGGTGTCTCCCTGCCGCACTCCCTCGCTGATCCTGGTTGACACGGTGTCTCCCTGCCGCACTCCCTCGCTGATCCTGGTGACACGGTGTCTCCCTGCCGCACTCCCTCGCTGATCCTGGTGACACAGTGTCTCCCTGCCGCACTCCCTCACTGATCCTGGTGACACAGTGTCTCCCTGCCGCACTCCCTCGCTGATCCTGGTGACACAGTGTCTCCCTGCCGCACTCCCTCGCTGATCCTGGTGACACAGTGTCTCCCTGCCGCACTCCCTCGCTGATCCTGGTTGACACGGTGTCTCCCTGCCGCACTCCCTCGCTGATCGTTGTGACACGGTGTCTCCCTGCCGCACTCCCTCGCTGATCCTTATCTTGCTTGTATCTTCATGTAATCTATCGGATGATGTGGCCTTCTCGTAAATGTTCTTTATAATATCTATATACAATTCTTCAACACTTTGTCGTCTTAATGCATTTAGCGTCGCTGACTTGTTGACAGAATCAAATGCTTCTTTGTAATCTATGACTCCTAATCTGAGTGGTAGATCGTATTAATTCAGTAAATCACTTATTGTGTGACTTGGATGTGGTCCATTGTGTTGTATCCACTGCAAAGTCCCTCTTGTTCTCTAGGCCGGGAAAAGTCCAGGGTCTGTTGCAGCCGATGAGTAACTTCGTAAAAATGTTGTAAGGGATTGGAAGTAGACTGGTTGGTCTGTAGTTCTGGAGGTCTTTGTCTCCTTCCGGGTGGATGAGGATGACTACGACATTATTCCATTGCTCTGGTATTGTCCTGTTCTTCAAGCCGCATGTAAGGAGTTGTCCAAGGATCTTCTCTACTTCTTCCCCAGCCTTTTCCCAGATTTCGGTTATAATTCCATCTTCCCTGGGAGTCTGTGTGTATGTGTATATATGAGGGGCTTCTTGGAGAGCCGAACCGTTGACCTTTTGTAATAAACTTCTTATTTCATTATAAGGCCTCGTTCAGGGTGCCAGAGGCATGAGTTGGAAGGAGGGTGTTCGAGAGGGAGGGCGGCAGTCTGCTGGGCGATGTGTGTTCATCCTCCCCAGCAGACTTTTTCAGGAGTTGAGGAGGCGGGGAGGAGACGGGGCTACAGACGGCAGGTTAGGGATCCAAGTTGCAGTCATGAAATCATTCTCAAGAATGATTTCATTGGCTGCCGAGGTCCCAGTGACGCTGCTGCAGCTTCAAAAAACAAATTTTTTGTTTATTGAAACTGTAGCCAGCGTCAACTCCGTACTTCGGAGACAGGGCAGCTGCTACCCTGACAACCAGTATTCCATTTGAATAAATTATGTCCCACGGCAGCTCGCACAGCAGCACGCCCTCCCTCCGAAGCCTGCACCCTGAACGAGGCCTAAGGCCGAGTCCATAAAAGGACAGGCCGCGCTGAGCCCCTGCATCCTCAATGAGGATGCCTTGAGAGGGTGCTCACGCGAGCGTCCGCAGGCGTGCTCAGGCTTTGGAATTTTCAGCCGAGCGCCAAGCTGTTTTTCAGCGCGCTGTCGGCTGAAAACATCCAATCAGCCTGAAGCAGCTTCAACGTCACGGCGCCGTGACGTCGGCGCCGGGACATTGACATCAGTGCGTCGCGGGCGATTGGCCCAGCGACGTCACTGCCCCGCCTCCAACCACCTCCCCCCCGGCTCCCTTCGCGCACGCTGGCGAGCCTCAGCGTTAGCGCGCCTCCGCTCTGATCAAGCCTCTATGGCCCGGGCCTATGTCCTGGAGTGCCTGCTACCATTTACTTGCAGTTAATGCATCTGGGCAGTTCACAATTTTTAGTGGCATGCCACAATAATGAATGATATGTAGATAGAGTGTGTGCGTGCGTGCGTGTATGTGTGTGCGTGCGTGCGTGTGCGTGCGTGCGTGTGCGTGCGCGTGCGTGTGTGTGCGTGCGTGTGCGTGCGTGTGTGTGCGTGTGTGTGCGTGTGTGTGCGTGCGTGTGCGTGCGTGTGCGTGCGTGTGTGCGTGTGTGCGTGTGTGTGTGTGTGTGTGTGCGTGCGTGTGTGTGTGTGTGTGTGTGTTTTGACATAAACCCAGATGTGTTAGTTGTATCTTGACTACACTGTGCGTGACCTTCTGCACATAGACGAGAATAACTTTGTATGTGTGAGTGCAGTACATGGCAGATGATCTATTAATTATGGGGTCACACGGGGTGTAGTGATGCCTGCCAGAGTGTAACTTTTGTTACGTTGTATACAGGAGAATTCTTTTCAATTATCTGTATTTAGAGCAGTGTTTCCGAGCCAGTAATCGGAGCCCTGGCACAGACCCCAGATAGCTCTCTGCAGGTTGACAGCGGCTGATCCTGGATTTGTGTGTGTGTGTTTGGGAGGGCGCGCGGTAATGTCTTTAATATGGGTACCCTGTGTAGGACATTCCGACAGCTGATATTAACGAGGTAAGCATTGTTTTGTCCACCTCTGCCATTGTTATCATGGATATTGTAACTTTGTGTCTCTCTGAACCTTCAGCAAAGTGCAGTAATAACAAGCAGGTGCATAGTAGGGATTGTTTCAGTAGCTAATTACAAGAATCTGTAAACCTAAAAAGTTCTTTGGTCGTTTATTGTGGGAAGATTTAAGCAATATTTATAGTATACACAGAAATTACGTTTTTCTGAAACTATGTTTCACGGTGTTTGGTGCCCACTGATCCCGTCGGCCGGTAACCCGCGGGGTCTCCTGCTCCCCCAGGTCTCAGACGTTCCACGTGTACCTGGAGGACATTATCAGTTACCGCTGGGAGCTGGAGGAGGGCAAGTCCAACCCCCTGAAAGGAGCCGGCTTCCACCAGCTGCCCCTGCGCACGCGCCTGGAAATCCTGCACCGGCTCTGCGATTACCGCCTGGACGCGGACGATGTGTTTGACCTGCTCAAGGTGCGATTTGTAGAGGATGTAGCATTGGGGTAGTGGTTAAGGTGTTCGGACTTGGACACAGAATGTTGTTGGTTTGATTCCAACCTCAAGCTCCAGTTCCACATATATTGGATTTGTAATAAAGTGAAAGAACTTTGCAATGTAACGCCTTGACTACGATGTATCGTTATTCATTTATTAGGGGTCTCTGAATGGGGGAGCGTTTCAGGGGTCACACACTTTTTTTTTAATATATATATATAACATTATTATTAGACCAAATACTTATGTCAGATATTGTTTTATATATACAGTATATATATCTGACATAAGTATTTGGTCTAATAATAATGTTATACTTTGTAACCATGGCGATTTGATCCATGGAATGGGTTTGATTTCCTTTTGGCTGTTCCCTTTTTCTGATGTCACTGTGTGTCCAATGACATTGCGCAGGCAGAGCCCCCTATTCCCCCCTCCCTTCTCGCCATGAGCTCCCTGATAAGGACAGGGTCGGCTACGGGTAAAGGAAACGCTTCATTGACAAACACTCCCCTCATTCAGAGGCAATTCAAAATCGAAATTAATTACACATTGCCTAAGAAAGAAAAGCAACCAAATAATTACTTTTGGTATGGTTAGGTTTGTTTTAGGAAGCCAATTCCAGGGGGGGGAGGGACCGGACCACAGAGATTGGGGATTTCACCATCTCCTGTTTTATTTTGAGTATATTATTTCCCACACAACGTGAATAGACTGATAATTCATAGTAAAAAAAAATATATATATATTATTATTATATTTTAATTCTCCATGTCCCATCCCTCAGGGTCTGGACGCTGATAACCTGCGGGTGGAACCGCTGGGTGAGGATTCCATGGGAAACCTGTACTGGTATTTCTATGGGACGCGGCTGTACAAAGAGGAACCTACCTGGGAGAAGAGGCAGCAAGCACTGGAAGAGTGAGCAGAGACCGGCCCAGTCTATCCCTCCCACTGCAGGGTGACCAACAGATATAAGGAACAGTCCTATCTGTCCCTCTCACACCAGAGTAACACAGTCACACGGGACTTATGAAAGGTCATGTCCGTCCCTTTCACTGCAGTGTGACAAAGAAAGTAACAGTAATCCATGGAGTCTTTTCCTCCCACAATAGGGTGACACAACCACATAACTTATATATAATTCTTGAATCGGTCCCTTGCACCTCAGGGAGACACCATAACCGAGATAGAAGGGATCAACCTACGGCCATTCGAGTCTCTTCCAACAACGGGGTGACGGAGAGAAGAGGTTAATAGTATATGGAATTTGTCCATTCCCCCCCCCCCCCCCACCCCACTTTAGGGTGACAGACAAGGTCCATGGAGTCTGTGTCTCTCCAAGTACAGGGTGATTCATTGACATGGACATTAGGGAGCTGTGGGTCATAGTCACCCTCTGACACCCGAGTCTTGAAGGCCATTATTTTGACCCTTGTTGATGTGTCCTCTTCACAAGCCCATCTCTTCCTTTCCCAGGGCAGCTACAATCCCAGAGAAGCCTGTGAAGAAGAGGGGTCGTCCACCCAAGAAGAAGCAACTGCTGGAAGAAGTCTTGGTTAGGTGTGTAACCCCCCAAAATTCTATACCAGGAAGTCGCAGGCTCTGCCCCTTGTGGTTACATTTAGGAGCCAACCCCACCTAATATTAAAGGGACAGTCCAACATAGCCGACAAAAAAAAGTTTTTTTTCTTTTCTTTTTGTGTTTTTTTTTTTTTGTTTGTTTTTTGACATCTGAACATAATTGGGTTCTTTAGACAGATTAAATTACTGTTAAAGTAAAATATTTAATTATTTGCTTCCTCTGGGAAAAGGACTGTTTTTTTTTTTTCTATTTTCTCGAGTCCTAAACAATTCTAATCTTCCCTGATAATTCTTCTTCGGCCTTATTATCTCATTGGAAAGATCTCGTTCAA
Organism: Ascaphus truei; assembly: GCF_040206685.1. Lineage (NCBI taxonomy): Eukaryota > Metazoa > Chordata > Amphibia > Anura > Ascaphidae > Ascaphus > Ascaphus truei. The sequence continues at coordinate 285,183,961 of NC_134487.1, forward strand.
CAATTTCCCCATAAAGGCACCAATTTACAAACCGTCTGATCTCTGACGAAATGAGATGATTATTAAAACACCATCCGGTTACTATAGATAGAGACATTAAGGCTTTTTTTGGCAAGTCACCCATGTTTAACCTATTAAACTTGTCACAGCCATGCGTTTACTTTGGTTCTTACAGGATATATATATATATATATATATTCTCCCCCAATACTTTTTCTGTGTAATTCATTACGTGCCACGGACGCCGCTGGCTGTGTGTGTTATATGTGCGATTGATTTCTTGCAGTGAGAAGGTGGAAGTGAAGTTGCAGGCTCTGGAAGACCCGCGGAGCCGGAATGGTAAGAGAATTAATCCCCCCCCCTCTCCCACCCCACCCCTATCAGGCCCACGACATGTCGGGGTATCCCAATCCATGCAGTAAAACTGAGTATGTCCAAGGACTTCCAAAAAGATGTCACCTCCGTGACCCTTCCGGAGAACACACTCCCAGGGGACATTATAAAGAGAGTGGCAGAAAATTACAGCTGCTGGAGCCTATGGACCCTACTGCTCTCACCCACTCCCCGAACACCAAGAAACCCTTTGCCAGGACTCTGCCGCTGGTTGTTACAGGGAGGGCGAGGGCAGAAGCAGCTTTTTCATACTGTGCTGCATCATCACATTATCATTTAAAAAAAACCTAACCATTCTCTGTGGTACTGACAGCAGCGCGGTGCGTTGGTTGAGCCCTCTGGTAGTGAATGGGTTAAGTCTTAAAGTTGCTATCAATTGTATTATTATGGAGCACACGTCATTACTACATGGCTATTACGCATATATGACGTATTCACATTGTGTTATTAAATATGGCCACGGGCAGCTTCCTACTCGATGATCCCACTTCAAGGTTGGGGAAGGAGAACTGGGTGTCTATAATCCGTACAGCTCCACGCTTAAAATGAATGTCGGGTGCAGAGTGATCGCTGCTCCCGTCTTGCTGTGTGTACATCGGGAAACAGCTGGGGTGTGATGGATACTGTACTGCTCAAAGCCCAATAATGGGGTCCTGGGATACTCCAAAAAGGTCATTCAATCTTATACTGTAATGTTAAAAATGACTTATAATATAGAAATCTGTGTGTATATTTTATCAACATAAGCCGTGCAACAGCAACAGCAGTTCAGAATACACAGGCGGAGTGAGCTGCAGTCGCAGTGACATTTTTGAGGGGTTCACGGTTCTTAAAACGTTGAACACCGTTGGTATACACTGTACAGCTGTGCCCCGTGTGTGCAGCTAGTTGGATGGAGGGGATTCGGCATCTATGCTCAGCCCTTGGGTTCGGCCCTCTCTCCGCTTCAGCGAAAAGGGGGTATAAGTTTTGCTCTTTCACATCCCTTTTTCAAGGCTTGATTATCTATTTATTTTTGTCGTCCCTCACCTCCCCCTCCCACTCCTCCCCCCCCCCCCCCCCCCCACAGCCAGCTCCCCAGGTGAAGGCTCCTGGTCCCTCCTGTGTGAGACAGAGCAGGAATGGAGGGAGATCACAGAGAGCTTCCGGGCAAAGACATCGCAGAAAGAGCGTCAGCTCTACAAACTTCTGAGCGAGGAGTTTCTCCCGGAGATCTGCAGCATGATCTCTCAGAAGGTGACTCTTGGGGGGTGTGTGTGTGCACACTTGTGTGTGCGTGTGTGTGCGTGTGCGTGTGTGCGCGTGTGTGTGTGCGTCGTATGTATATATATATCACCATGGGGTCAAATCCAGTCGCCACGGGCCTGTAGGTGAATGGATTTGTCGAACACTGTATATGTGTATATATATATATATATATACATATATATATATACATATATATATATATACATATATATATACATATATATATATACAGTGGTCGACAAATCACCAAAAAATCTACTCGCCACACAAAAAAATCTACTCGCCACCTAGCACCAAACGTGTGCTGCTTGGGCCAATAGTAGCTCGCCACGATGTTAAATCCACTCGCCCGGGGCAAGCAAATGTATAGGTTTGTCGAACACTGCATATATATATATATATATATATATATATATATACATATACATATATATGTATATATATATATATATATATATATATATATATATATATACATAATGTATAATTTCTTATGTATGTATAAAAAATGAAAAGTGCACCAGAGGTAAGTATTTAAAACAATATATTTCAGTAACACATGTATTATCTATCATTTACAATTCAGTTAGTGCTGCGGAGCTTTTCGAAATCCGCCGCTCCTAGGCACTTGCATACGCCGGCCGCCTCCTTTCTGCCGCTCTCCTCCTTCCGATTCGCAGCGTCAAATGATGTCGCCAAAGTGACGTCACACGGCGTCTTGTTTCCATGGCAACGCGACATCATGAAGTCATTTGACGCAGCGACGCCATGGCAACGAGACGCCCTGTGACCCGACGTCTGTGGCGTCATTTCCCTCTGCAAATCAGAAGGAGGCGGCTGAAAGACAACAAGGAGGCGCCCGGCATATGTAAGTGACTTCCGATTAGGCCCGACATGTCCAAAAGCGCAGCAAATGTATATGGGGGTCAGACATTTTTGCCGCTTCCAAATTTTGTCGCCCTAAGCCCGGGCCTAACAGGAAATCTGCCACTGAGTAACTGTCCGTAGGCGCCGTTGTTGATGGAAATAAAAGTCCAACGCTCCGTAGATGAAATTCAGCAGGGTCTGAGTGCACCGGATCCCCGAACCCACTGGCTGGAAAGCTGTTTCTACGAGCGTCTATGCGCACCAACATAATGACGTAACCGCAGCGCGTTTCGCACGTTCAGCACGCTTCATCAGGGATTAAAGCTGCAGTTCAGGCAATATCCTGCATGTGTGTTTTTTTTTGTAGTTCTGTAGTAAGAAAAAATACTTTTAGCATTTTCTGTTTTTAAAAAAACAACAACTTTGAAAGACCAATTTTCTTGTATTCTATTTTAACAAGCATGCTTGTTCCTATAGCAACGATTTACATTCCCCATATTTAAAGATGTCGCCAAACTTTGCCGATCAATAGACGGAGAACTAATTGACCGGCAGCTATGCATTTCTTTAGGTAATTAGAGATTGCCCACATGAAACTATTGAAGTAAAAAAAATAAATTAAAAAAAAAAAAATAGACTGAACTGCAGCTTTAACATCAGTGGGATATAGCATCCATTATATACCAATGCAAGATCATTAAGCAATATAACAATAAAAAGCGTCAATCAATAAATAATTCTCAATAAAAGATCCAGAAAGGCCAATCCCCATTTATACCCATTTATACTGGTATGTTAAAGGTGCATTTCCTTCTGCTAATTTTTTTTAGTTCATATTTCTTCCCCACACTGCACAGTTTGGTGTCTGTGTCCACTTCTCCAGTTTTTCCCCTACGCGCCGATTTTTAAACTGTTTCTTTTCCCCAAAAATTGAACCCAAAACCAAAGTCAATTTGGTCAAAGCTCCTCCCATTCTGTGACATCATTGCACATCTCATCAGGATAACATTGTTTCTTCAATAAAAAAAATAAAAAATGAAATAAAAGCCAAGATTGTGCAGATCACCAAAGATCAAGGTGTGGAATTTGGGAGGGGGGAGGAGGTGAATGGCACTTTTTAAGTTTCTTTCCTTACCAATTCATTTGAAATGTAAAAAATTGGTCCCCGGGAATTAAAAACATTTTTTTTTAACTAAAATACTCCATATTCAAAAGCGAACATTTTTATTCCAGGATTTTAGGACCATGGGACCTTTTCCAAGACCGACCCTTGTGTTTTTATATATTAACAAAATTTAATCAGACCCAGTATTATTACTTTTAATTAGCACTCCCATCAGTCGGTAATAGTTGCATCGGACACACACCAGTTTAGTCAAGCACATTATGTCAGGGATTCTTATGTCATTAAATTCTCAGACAGTGCCCCTCTTGAAAGGGTCTAACCCCTTCAGTTCCAGGACAGCTGGCATGTAGCGGTGTTATGAAGGTGGCGTGTCGCATGTATCTGTGGTATGAATGTGGCGTGTCACATGTAGCGGTGGTATGAAGGTGGCGTGTCACGTGGTGGTGGTATGCAGGTGGCGTGTCACATGTGGCGTTGGTATGCATGTGTGTCACATGTAGTGGTGGTATGACGGTGGCGTGTCACATGTAGCGGTTGTATGAAGGTGACGTGTCACATATAGCGGTGGTATGAAGGTGACGTGTCACATGTAGGTGTGGTATGACGGTGGCTTGTCACACGTAGCAGTGGCGTGTCACAAGTAGCGGTTGTATGAAGGTGACGTGTCACATATAGCGGTGGTATGAAGGTGACGTGTCACATGTAGGTGTGGTATGAAGGTGGCGTGTCACATGTAGTGGTGGTATGAAGGTGATGTGTCACATGTAGCGGTGGTATGAGGGTGGCGTGTCACATATAGCGGAGGATGAAGGGGGTGTATCACATGTAGCTGTGGTATGATGGTGGCAAGTCACATGTAGCAGTGGCATGTTGCATGTAGCGGTGGTATAAAGGTGGCGTGTCACATGTAGCAGTGGTATGCAGGTGGCGTGTCACATGTAGCGGTGGAATTATGGTGGCGTGTCACATGTAGCGGTGGTATGAAGGTGACGTGTCACATGTAGCGGTGGTATGCAGGAGGCGTGTCACATGTAGCGGTGGAATTAAGGTGGCGTGTCACATGTAGCGGTGGTATACAGGTGACGTCTCACATGTAGCGGTGGAATGAAGGTGACGTGTCACATGTAGCTGTTTTTACTACCATTTTATTCCTTCTTATTAAATGTAGGAGAGAAGGATCCAGAAGGTGCAGGCGCAGTTTGCTGCCAAGAGGTTATCTGAAGGTTCCGGCTTCAGAACTTGTGCCCAGGAGGTGAGGAGCCTCGGGGCACTGATGTCACATAATATGGGATACATTATTACTTGGTCTGTACAGTATTGTCAGATCGCTCTCTAGTGGCTGGAAGTGTGCACCGCAGGATATATTGTCAGTAACAGTGGAGTATTATTGTGCCCTTCTCGACACACACAGCGTTACTGGCAGTGAATGACATGCCTGACCTGTTACACCAGGGGTGGGAAACTAGAGTCCTCAGGGGCCACCAATAGGTCAGGTTTTCAGGATATCCCTGCTTCAGCACAGGTGGCTCAAGCCTGTGCTGAAGCAGGGATATCCTTGGAAACCTGACCTGTTGGTGGCCCCTGAGGACTGGGGATGTGCACCCCTGCACTACTGGGTTTAGTAGAAGATAACATACGTTGGTAAAGCAGAAATGCTACGCCGGTAACCAGCTCCCAAAATACATTCCCTGTGACTTTCATTTTGGGGCCATTTGGGGCCAGTTACTGTGTAAGGCAACTGTGTGCGCAAACTTATTTTCATGCGCCCCCTGTCTCCTCTCCCATCCGGCTCGAGCCCCCTCCCCCCCGCACGGCCCAGGCGTCAAATGATGTTGCGGGGTCATGTAACGTCACATGACCCCACGGCGTCATGTGACACCGGTTGCCATGGAGACGCGTCGTTGGAACTAAGGTAAGTAAACTAGTTACAGAGGCCTCACACGATCCCCGGCATTTATTTTAAATGCCTTCTGGGAAGCGCGGGGGGGCCTCTGTAACACCCGTGCCCCCCACAGACAATCTAGCGCCCCCCACTTTGCGCACCGCTGGCGTAAGGGATGACCGTGTTGCAGTGATTTCAGCTATAAGGCATTACATTAAAAAAACAAAAAATGTAATCCGTGGCTACCCTATTTAATATGCCAACAAAATAATCACACATCAGTATTTCTCTGGCATTTTAAAGTACGTGAGACTGATGGTAATCCCTGTGATTAGGACAAGGCCTCGGCCAGGGTTCCTGCTGGCGTGCGGAGGCGGGGAGCGGGGTGCTTTCCCTGGCCTTACACAGCGCGCCATCCGGGGGCGTGTCGGCGGGCGGGCCAGTGACATCACGGAGCTGGTTCGCCCTCATGGGGCGAACCGCTGACGTGACCGGCCCTGCGCTCCGGGGAGCGGTGAAATTTAAAATTCTGCTAATACCTACGTTTCCGCGCGCTTGCGGAAGCGTAGGCGAGCCCCTACTAAAGTCGCACTCATTGCGGCTGTAGGGGCTCACAGGTAAGTACAAGCGCGCCTCAGCACGCGCTGACCATGCCCGAGGCCTTAAGAGGTCAAATATCCAGAAGGGTAAAGAAGTGGGCTCTCACGTGGGCTCTCACGTGGTCTATCTTCAATAAATCTTTTTGATATTTTTTTTTTTTTTACCAAGCCCACGTCTTTACTCTTTTGGATTGTTCCTAGGCTGTGGGACCAACTTTGCCTAGCGCCGGTGGCACGTATCGTGTTTTCTTGAGTGCAATAGCAATGGAAATATTCAGCCACTAACTACAGCTGTGACATACTTAGTACTGCTGTGTGTTGTATAAAACAGAGGTGCGCAAACTGGGGGAGCAAGATTCTCTGGTGGGGTTGTGGCGCGTCTAGAGGCCCCGCGCTCTCATTTAAATTAAATGCCTGGGGATCGAGCGTGAGGCCTCTACGTTCCCTTACCTTGTCTCCGACGGCTTCGGACGACGCATCGCCATGGCGCCGCGGGGGTCACATGACGTGACGGCAGAATGACGGAGACAAGGTAAGCAGGGGGGCGCAGAGGAAAAAGTTTGCGCACCCACGGTATAGGGGATGTGGGGAGCAAAATATATTAATGGAGAAACGGAGGGGGATGTGTTGCTGGCCCTTGTGGCACTGAAGGGGTTACTAAATGACCTTATGCCCGGTAGGGCCGGCACCCTGCGAGAGGTGAGGAGGAGGAGGAGGCGCTGCTGGCCATGCACAGGAAGGAGCAGGAGCTGCTGCAGAAGGAGGAACGGAAGAGAGCGATGGCAGAGAAGGTGAAATCCGTGGAAGGTCAGTGTGTGTCCCACGCCTGCACCACACACCGTCACTGAGTCCTACCACCCTCGTTTTATTTCTGCAGCACTCTACACAGGATAAAGGTCTTTCTCATGGCCCCCTTAATCTGGAGCTCTCTTCCCCTCACTGTCTGCCAACCTCCCCCACTCCAAGCCACCTAAAAGGTCATCTTTACACTTGAATGCCATAGCTTTGTAACGTGACCTCCTAACCCTTTGCACACACACTTTGCCGTATGTGCGCGCGCGCACACACACACACACACCATTCTTAGTCTATGCTTGTTGGATTGGGAGATTACTTGGAACCTTCCGATGATCTGCTTATGAACCGGAGCTTCTACTCTGAGAACTCCCTGCTGAGCAGATGCTCACTCCTCTTCTGGCCAGAGGACAATCTTTGGCCATTACTATGGGCTGTAACTATATTGGGCCACGTTCCTTAAACTGAAAACAATAACTGATGAGGGGCATCCTTAATACACATAACTACACACACAAACCTATTTACAGGACTCACTGTGAGCCTTCAGTCTGAACGCCGAGGAACCTGCTTCCAGAACATTGGACAGAGCTTATACCGTATATATACCCTTCTACCTCCTTTAGAGTAACATCACTGGTCACAAGACACACAGGAGGGGCTTCCCTTTCTGCATAGTCATCCTGTATCACATGATGATGGGGAGGGGAATAACCTGAGTGATCCCATATAGTTAACCCAGTGTTTCTCAACTCCAGTCCTCAGGGAACCCCAACAGGTCAGGTCTTAAGGATATCCCTGCTCCAGCACAAGTGGGTCAATCAGCAGCTCAGTAATTTTGACTGAGTCACCTGTGCTTGCGCAGGGATATCCTTAAGACCTGACCTGTTGGGGTTCCCTGAGGACCAGAGTTGGGAAACACTGAGTTAACCCATAAAGGCTGTTAACCCTTACACTAACTAGTAGTCCCCAGAAAGAGGTGTGGGGGGTGGGGGGGAGCTATGCCAGTAATTTGCACTTCCATGTTCTCTACCTGTCTCTCTCTGTCCCCTAAGACATCCATTAGATTGTAAATTCTTGATGATAGGCTGACACACCCAACATACATTCCCCGTAGCTTTCATTTGGGGCTAGTTAGTGCTCAAGGGATGCTAGTGTTGGCGTGATTTTGAGCTATAAGGCATTACATTTAAATCAGTGATTGCCATATTTAATATGCCCAACAGAAGATATCTCATATCAGTCTTTCTCTGGAATTTTAAAGCACGTGAGAATTTGATAGAAATGTCTGCGATTAGGGTGTAAGCGTTAATTAATAATAATAGCATGTTCTTGTATAGCACTTCTAGTTGTACACGGCGCTTTACAGAGACATTTTGCAGGCACAGGTCCCTGCCCCGTGGAGCTTACAATCTATTTTTTTTGGGTGCCTGAGGCACAGGGAGATAAAGTGACTTGCCCAAGGTCACAAGGACCCGACACCTGGAATTGAACCAGGCTCCCCTGCAAAAAACTCTCAGTGCCAATTACTCACTGAGCCGCTCCCTCTCCCTAATTTCCAATGAACGTATTCAGCCACTAAATAAGTCCATCACATAAGTATTACTGTATATTGCCGTGTTTTGTTTTTTATAGGGGTACGTGGGGTGGATAATATATCAATGTAGAAACTGTGGGGTACTTTACTGCGTAATGTGTTGCTGACCATTGCGGCACTGAAAGGGTTAATACAAGTCTAAAATGCATCGCAATAATCTGGTTAATCGCTCGGAAAGCTCCAGCAAATCTCCCAGACCCCGTTATCTGACCAGAGAGGGCGTCTCGGGCACTTAACACTTTGATTTATAGTGATTGCAAGAAGTATTGGCACCTGCCTCCTGAGCCTTCTCCCAGGGTTTTTCGGAAGCTTAGTGGGGTAACCGCCTCCTCCCTTCCCCCGCAGAGCGCGCCCGCAGGAGGAAGCTGAGAGAGGAGCGGGCATGGCTACTGTCTCAAGGCAAAGACTTGCCTCCAGAGCTGACCCAGCTCGAGCCCGGTTCCCCTGTGAGGGGGGAGTACAGAACCCGAGACCTGTGAGTATTTGGGAGGGGGG